>NC_081557.1:255926279-255940398 GCF_022355385.1 Mustela nigripes | reverse complement strand
ATAGGAAAAGTTCATTTCTCCAGTTTACAGAGGAAGGATGTTGTAGAGCCAGGATCTGATGGCAACTGATGTATAGAGAATACTGAATTTTTAAAAAAAATGACTTGCACAAACAGTTATTTACAGTGTTTTAGAATATTTCAGATCCCTTCCTTTAGGTATGTATGCCCATGTACAAACATGTTCTCTTTCAGATCCTTTTTACATAAACCAAATAACAGTATACATAAACTTCTGTCAAGATTTTTTTAACTTTACATGTATCTTAGAAGTATATTCATTTCACTCTATCTTCTTTTGAACGGCTGCATAATTTTCCAAAGGATTCATTTTTCTATGATGAAGCTCTCCTTATATTGACAGAGGTTTGGATTGTTTCCAGTTGGTCATAATTACAAGCAGTACTACTATTAGTATACCTGCATGTGATTTTAAAAAAGAAATACACCAATTTGTATTTCTATAGAAGAGTTGTCTTACATTGAATGTTATTTTAAATTTGACATAGAATGCTGAAATGTTACCATCTGGTATTCTGGTCAATTTACTTGATACCTATATATAAAAATTCTCTTATTCCCATACCCTAACTGATAACAGATATAATACATTTTTAAATGCTTCCACTCTGTTGGAACAAAATATTATGTCACTGATCTTTTCATTTTCATTTTTTTGTTAGTTAGAAAGTTAAAGTCAAGTAAGAAATTTGCATTAAAATTAACTACTCTCAATTTTTTACTCTTTTAAATTGAGGGTTCTATTTTTTAATCTTAGAATATTTCATATATTGTGACCAAAAAGTCCTCTGTTCTGTATTACAAGTATTTCATTCAGACTTCATTTTTAAAAATTTTATGTGATTTTTTTTTCTTTACAGGGATTTTAAATTTTATGCATTTGGGGACACTATTTTACTTCAGAAATTTGAAGTTTATGGTGGACATTCTGAATTCCAAGTTTATTTTTAAAACTCTCCTAGATTTATTCTCATACCTTTATATTTTGGTTATTTATGTTTTGTCCTTCAGTCATTCTGGGATGTATTTCCATATATGTGTTATATGCAGATTTAATTCTCTTATAAATGGATGGCCAATTTGAATATAATAAATTATAAAAGAGATTTTTACTATTTTAACAATTACATTTTTTTCTCCCTCAACTTTAACTTGCTATATTTAATTTCTTTGTCCTTTCCTTTGATCAACAGGGGTTGAATTATCAGAAATGCCACTGTTTACATATGTAGTACAAGTTTTGAGTAACTCATTGACTGGCAAAGTAGAATTTACTGTTCCCTACTCAAAATAACAAATGCATTCATCAGTATTTTTGTTTACACCAATTTAGGCATACCACCTTTACGTCTCTATAATCATTCTTTGCCCATCTGATCATAACCTGAATATGCCCAGAATTCATAGTTTTGCCAGACAGACTATATTGACAGAATTAGCACAGGTCAATAGATAAGAATTTGTTCCTCAAAATCTGTACCTTCCATAAGTCATATTCCACATCAAATATATAGATGTTGATTTAATGTCAGGTGCTATCTCTGAAAGTTTTTTTGTTTTGTTTTTTACAGTTTGAATGTTATCCATCTCTCTGTCTCTGTCTCTCTCTCACACACACACACACACACACACACACACACACACTCCAGTGCAGAGTTTAAACCTCCCTATTGATCTTCTCTTTTACTTATATTATGGATAGAGGAACTTTGGGAATCTTGCTGAGTAGCTGGTAATGTTAAGGTGATGCATCACTCTGCTATAAACACATTAAAATAAAGTACTACTGCTTAATACTAATTCAAACAGCACAGCACATTCAATATTCACTAAATAGCTTTTCCCAACCCCTCTTATACCCATGTCTAGAGGATTACTGGAGCTGTGTTTCAAATAGTTACTCAAATTTTGCACAGCCTTCCAACAACATGTTATGGTTACCAAAGACAAGAAGCAATAATGGATTAATTCAGCAAGGGCTGAATATGCCTTTAATAGCCATGCACTAGGCTTATCTGGGCCGACAAAGTGACCCCCTTTCATGTCTGTTCAATTAGAGATAATAGTTGAAGGCATTAATCACACATATTTTCAACAAAACTTTTCTCAGTTAAAGACACCCTGCAAATGATGTGGTCCAATGCACATCCGCCCATTAGGGTTGCTATGACTATGGTGAGCCTGATCTGAAAGACAGGATACAATCAGGCCTGAGACAATGAGTGGATTTTCATATTTAATGGCCTGGGTTTTCAGCTTGGCACAGCAAACTGAATAGCAGTGACCTAAAGATGACCTTCCATTTTTCTTCTTTGATTCATCCCCAGGAATGGATAAGGCATTGGGATCCTGGGAGTAAGCAGAGAGAAACACGTTCTCTTATATAAAAGAAAACATCAAGGAAGAGTCTACCCCAGAAAACTTTTGTTTTGTTACTGATATGGGAGAATCCTCTTGTTATTAAATTATTCTCAATTTAAAGGTCTAAGAATACAATAAAAAATTTATAACAACCAGGAGAGATGGGACCTAGGAATTCACTCTACCACTAAACGTCCTTGGCCGTATGCCTTTGTCAGGTTTTCAGTTTGCCCATCTACAGAAGTTATTTGAACAGATTATTTATCTAGACATAAAATTAAATTTATTTTATTTTATAAAGTATATACAGAATAGAAATATGAATTAGTGAGTTGAATGGGTCTCTTTTCTCTGAGGCAGATATGAGATGGGGCATGGAGAGTGCATCACCAAAGACTTGGTACAGCACATGTTGAGTGTGTTTATGTTGCTCTTTCTCTCCTTTTCTGAGTTTTTACAGTCCATGATATTCCTTTGAACTTTGAGAATGCTGGTATTCTTCTTTCCTATAAGTTTCCTAGAAAACTTTTCTCAAGGAACCATTAGATATCAATATTAATATTTATGAATTGAATTTTACACATTGTTATTCTAGTTGAATAGCGCTGATTACAGTACTACCATATATTGAACAAAAGAATTCGGCACTACCAGGTATGTGTGGGGAAAAATAAGGCATCCAGTAACACAATAATAGTCTTTGAATTTGAAGTAAAAAATATGTATATATACTATATATACACACTATATATATGTGTGTGTGTGTGTGTGTATATAAAGTTCACATATATATATAAAACTGTTAATTCATAAAATGATATACTAGTGATACAGGGATTGCCTAAAAGTTAGAAATGACTAAGAGTAGTTAGGTCAGTAGATAGTGTAATTAAGCAATCAGAGAAACTATATGAACTATATATGTAATATATATAGTTATATATAATAACTATAGTTATTATATTACATATATAATTCATATATATATAGAATTACATATATAGTTCATATAGTTCCTCTGATTGCTTAATATATGTAATATATAGTTATATATAATTAATATATATATTACATATATAGTTCATATAATAATATAATATAGGAATTATATTGTATGAAAGAATTTGTCTTTATAGCCAGATAAATTCATTTTATTTCACATGTTTAATTTAAACTAACCTTTCAGTTAGTAGTCCCTAGTCACATAGATGGAAATCATTTATTTTCTGTGTATTCTCACTTCTTCTTGGATATTAATTACATTTGTATTATTCATCCTCCTATTGGCATTGTTTGTGGGTATAGTTATATCATTACTTAAACACAGTTTGTAATTTTTCATTATCTCTACAGTACCGAGATATTTTGCCGATTTAAGAAGACTAAGGCTTTTTGTTTGTTTTAACTGGTGAAAAATGGAATACAACTCTACATAAAAGTAAGTTTATGTGAACTGAAAATGTATGAATTGGTAAAGTCTTTGACAATGTGCAGTGTCTGAAAAAAAAGCTGAAAACATACTTACATATTCATTTTCAAGCAAGCTAAGCATCAGTATATGCTTCTGGGATATGGCAAGTTTGGGATGAGTTGAATTGCTAGAGAGAAAAAAAATTATTTTAGAAATAAGATTATGAATTATAGTGTATGGATGTCTAAGAGTGATTACATAGGCTATAGTCATATAATTTTATTTTTTAATATTTTGGGTACATAATTTTAAAGCTGTATAATTTATCTCTAAATTTTAAATGGAAGCTTTATTTTTAAGAAATCTGAATTTCTGTTATAGTCCTGCCTGGTTGATAGAGTATTCTTTACTAGAAATATATAAATTGATAAAGATAGATATGCATAGATAGGAAGGTAGAAAAATTATTTTATTGAAAATGTATTCCTCCCTGATTTATTAGAAGAATTAGTTTATTATATACCACAAACTGGCAGTAATTTTAAGATTTATTTAAAATACATATACACAAATTAAAATATATAAATATGCATACATATAGATTGGTTAGAACAAATTAATATTGTAATGACTGTTCAAATTATAATAGACATGATCATTTTCTAAAACTTTTTAAAAAATATTTTATTTATTTATTTGTCAAAGAGAGAGAGCACAAGGAAGTAGAGCATCAGTCAGAGCAGGCAGAAGGAGAAGCAGGCTCCCTGCTGAGCAAGGAGCCCAATGTGGGACTCAATCCCAAGACCCCAGGATCATGACCTGAGCTGAAGGCAGACACTTAACTGACATTTGGCTGAGCCACCCAAGAGTCCCACTAAAACTTTTTTATGGGAATAATTTTTATTTTTTTTTATTTTTTAAAGATTTTTTTTCATTTATTTATTTGACAGAGAGAGATCACAAGTAGATGGAGAGGCAGGCAGAGAGAGAGAGAGAGGAGGAAGCAGGCTCCTGCTGAGCAGAGAGCCCGATGTGGGACTCGATCCCAGGACCCTGAGATCATGACCTGAGCCGAAGGCAGCGGCTTTAACCCACTGAGCCACCCAGGCGCCCCTGGAAATAATTTTTAAACACACAGAAAATTTTAAGAACATTGTTATATAATACATATGTATACTCTTATATTAGACTTCTCCAGAGAAGCAGAACCACTGTATAATTATATATGTACAGAAAGACAGAGAGACACAGAGAGAGAGATAGATGTGGGGTGTAGGGGGAAAGAGCTACTTATTTTAAAGAATTGAATGACATACTTATAGGAGCTAGTAAATTGTGAAATCATTAGGACAGTCCAACAGGTTGGAAATTCATGTAAGAGTTAATGTTTCAATCTTTAGGCCAAAATCATTAGAACAGGTCAGCACGTGCAAACTTAGGCAGGATTCCTATGTTGCAGTCTTGAGTCAAGACTTCTTCATCTTCTAGAAGGTGCATTCTTTGCTCTTAAGGTCTTTAAATGATTGAAAGAGTCCTACCCACATTATGGAGAGGAGATCTTGACTTAAAGTTGTCTCATTGTAAACATTAACCACATCTACAAAAGACCTACACAACAATGTCTAGACTAATTTTTTGATACTTTTTTAGTTAACATATAATGTATTATTTGTTTCAGGGGTACAGGTCTATGAATCATCAGTCTTACACAATTAATAGCACTCACCATAGTGCATACTGTCCCCAGTGTCCATCACCCAGCTACCCCATCCCTCCCTGCGCCCCCCCTCCCCACCGCCAGCAACCCTCAGTTTGTTTCCCTGAGATTAAGAGTCTCTTATGTTTGTCTCCCTCCCAGGTCCCATCTCGTTTCATTTTTCCCTCCTCCCGCCCCCCCAAACTCCCTGACCTGCCTCTCAAATTCCATATATTGGAGAGTTCATACAATAATTGTCTCAACTAGTTTTTGACTAAACAACTAGGCACCATCACCTAAGCCAAGCAGAAACATAAAATTAACCACAAAAAATTTTTTATCCAATTCATTATTATTAACTTGTATCCTGTTTCTTGGGGTGCCTGGGTGACTCAGTTAACTATCTGCCTTCAGCTCAGGTCATGATCTCTGGGTTCTAAGATTGAGTCCTGCACTGTGGGGGTTCCTTGGTCAGCACAGAGCCTGCTTCTCCCTCTGCCTACTGTTCCCCTTGCTTGTATGCTTTCTCTCTCTGATAAATAATATCTTTTAAAAAAATGTGTAACCTATTTCTTTAATATCTTTCTATAATATTTTTATGAACTCTTTGGGATTAAGTTGCATATCTCAGCAACCTTTACTCCTAAATATTTTAAAGTATATTTACTAACAATAAGGTCAACAGTTACATGAGAAGATGCACAAAATCACTAATCTTCAGGGAAATGCAAATCAAAACTGCAACAAGATTTAAACTCGGTCTGTTAGAATGATTATCATTAAAAACAAAAGACATAAAAATGCGGAGAAAAGGGAATCCTTGTGCATTGTTGATGAGAGTGTAAATTGGTACAGCCACTCTAAAAATGAGTGGAGATTCAAAAAAAATAAAATAAAATTGAAAATAGAACTATGTGTGATCCAGCAATTCCACCCAATTTCCTTTGGGTGTATATCCAAAGGAAAGAAAGAGTATCAAAACAATATCTGCAAGCTCCTGTTTATTGCAGCATTATTTTCTATTGCCAAGATATTGAAACAACTCAAGTCCCTGCCAACGTATGAAGGGATAAAGAAGATGTGGTATATGTACAATGAAATATCATTCAGACATGACAAAGGAAGAAATCATGGCATTTTTGACAACATGGATGGAACTTGAGGGGATTAGGCTATATGAGATCAGTCAGGCAGTAAAAGGCAAATAGTGCATGATATCACTTATAAGTGTAATCTAAAAAAGTCAGACTTGGAGAAGGATAAGGTAGAATGGTAGTTACTAGGGGATGGGGGATGGGGAAATTAGAGAAATGCTGGTCAAAGGACACTAGCTTGCTGTTAGAAGATGAACATGTTCTGGGGATCTAATGCACAGTATTATGATGACAGTTAGCAATATTGTAATATAACTCAGAAGTGCCAACAGATTTGGTCTTAAATGTTCTAATTATAATGAAAGACGTAGGACATGATGGATGTGTTAACTAACACTACAATGGAAATCACACTGTTTTATGTACAATGTCAATTAGATCTCAATAATAAAATACCCTAGTATTGATGAAAAAAAGTCTCCAGCATAATCATATATACTAATAAAACTTAGTAATATTAATATTAATATGATGTTTTTATGCAACATGCCACCCATATTTCAATTGACAGAACATATTGTTTATAGATATATTTTTTTGCTCCAATATATTGATTCAATCTAAAATCAAGCGTTGGATTCAGTGGTCATACCTATTTTGTGTCCTTGGATTTGGAATATTTTACAGCTTTACATTACCTTTTGTATTATTAATTTTTTTTAAGAGTACACTTCCATGCAACTTTTTTTCATAGGACATTCTTCATCTTAGTTTTGTGTATTTCCTCATGATTAAATTCAAGCTATGCATTCCTGGCAAGGATATTACATATGTGATATCATTGTCTTCAGTGCATTGTGTCAGGAGACTCACAATATCCATCTGCCCCTTATTGATGATGCTAATTGTAATCACTCAGTCAAGGTGTTATCTGTATAGTTGCTATTTTTCTCTGGCAAATACAAAATATATAGGAATAAATTTCGAGGTATGCAGATATCTTTTTCCTTATCAAATTCTTCTTCCATTTGTAAGCCTTTTTTTTTTGGTCTGACTCAATTTTTATTATGACAGTTGGTAATTTTTTATCTCCAGAACTCCCTCTACCAATCAGCCTGTGAAATTTACTGAGTTGTTTCTGCTCTTCATTTGTTACTTTTGTTGTACTTGTTTAATATCAGTATGCACTTGGGAGTTTTCACTTTTACATTGGCCTCATTCCATTATCATTCTTCATTATTTTAATATTCGAATTGTCCTATGTTGGCCACTCGGAGCTCCTTCAGGCTGGATCTTATGTGCTTGTGACTATCCGTATCACCCTTCAGATCCCTTCCTCACTTTTCATAATAGCCAGGTGTTCCAGGATCATTTTGTATTACACTGCCCCAGGCCTAGTATCGGCCATTTCAACAACAAAGAGCTCTGGTTCCTTTTAGTGGAGAATGATGAATTATGCTATTAGAAACTAAGATCAGAACAGTAGCTCTGCTCATTGGTACTCAGTTGTCTTTGTTTCTGAGTCCATTCTATGGACCGAGCCAGCAACTTACATACTTAAACATATACACATATGAATGCACCCACACACATATATACATTATAAACATATACATATTTTAGAAATAATGGGATCAAAGTGATACTTTCGATTTCAACACATCTCCCTGGGGATTTTTGTCTCGCCTTCCACATTCTAAATTTGTGTATCATATATTCCACTATGAGAACTACGGTTCCTCAAAATATCATTATATTTACCCATTCTCTCAGTCTATAGTATTTGCAGATTTGTTCAGAAAACTTCAACCACATCAGTACCAAATATAAACCCACTAAAAAGAGCACAGGATTTCCCTTCTCATCCATCCCATCAGGACTGAGAACAGGTAGTCAAATTTTGTGTTCCTGGATTTTTTTCTTTTTCCTCTCAGTGTGCTCAGGTTATTCACTGAAAATTCATTTAGGTTTGTTTGTTTTAGTTTCCTATATGCTTTAAGTTTTATTTTCCTCTTCCCATCATTATTTTTTTTTAATTTTATTTATTTATTTTGACAATCAGAGATCACAAGTCTGCAGAGATGCAGACAGAGAGAGAGGGGGAAGCAGGCTCCCTGCTGCATAGAGAGCCTGATGCGGGCCTTGATCTCAGGACCCTGGGATCATGACCTGAGCCGAAGGCAGAGGCTTAACCCACTGAGCCACCGAGGCGCCCTCTTCCCATCATTATTAACTTAAAATACATTTTTAGACTTCATAGGATATTAAACATTGACTATTGGTTTCCACAAGTCAAAAATTATACAAAATTATAGAATTAGTGCATTTCTTTCATATATTCTCTATACTCCTTTATTCACTACTTATTGTATATAACTTCTTCTTATGTTTCTCTTTATGAAGATAAATAAATGTATATGGTATCTTATGTCACTTCTTTCTATATATGCATTTTTGATTTATACTTTTTCTTTGAAAAACATCTCCTGATATCAAACCATAACGGTTCATAGACACCTTTCTCATTCTTTAATAGCTGCAGAATAGACCCTGTTATGTATATATAAGCTGAATACATTGATCAGTTGCTCATATTAGAAACTTAGGTAGCCTCTAGTGTTTTTCAATTATAAAAATACTCATCTACATATGAAAAATAACTATACATGCACACGTGCACACACACACACATACACACACACATAATAAATGGAAGTGTATCTTCAGGGTAGATTCTTACAGGTGGCATTGTTTAGTAAAATTTATAGCCTATGTCATTTTGTTATATGTCACCAAATTTCATTCCCTAAAAATTATAACATTTTTTATTTGCAGCAACAGTATACTAAAAGGCTTACCAGAGGTGCAACCCAAACTCTACTGAGTACAATTTCAAATTTATTTAATATGATCAGCAATCACTGTATTATTTTCACCTATGGAGAAAATAAAAATATATAAACCAGAACTAGAAGTACATCAAATTCTACCAGATCCATAATCCCACATCTATGAATGCAGATCTTTTGTAATTGTAAATTAAGATGATTTTGTAAATTAAGACGATTAGCTACTATTACATTGCTCTAATCTCTGGAAGAAGTTACCATTAACGAGACTGTCTATATTTTTAATGCACACTTTCTCTGGCATTCAATAAGGTAATTAGATATAACAAAATATAAAGTCATACAACTTAAAAATAAGATTTAAAAAATGCACAATAGGGCGCCTGGGTGGCTCAGTGGTTAGGCCGCTGCCTTCGGCTCAGGTCATGATCTCAGGGTCCTGGGATCGAGTCCCGCATCGGGCTCTCTGCTCAGCAGGGAGCCTGCTTCCTCCTCTCTCTCTCTCTGCCTGCCTCTCTGCCTACTTGTGATTTCTCTCTGTCAAATAAATAAATAAAATCTTTAAAAAAAATGCACAATAGAAAACAGACAAAAATATGATACAGATATATATCTATATCTGTATCTACATGTAAATTTTATCTGTATCTATATATAAATTTTTCTGTATACACACACAGATGTATACAGAATGAGATGGAGAAATAAAAGAAGGAGAATTTAATCAGATTGTTAAGATCCATTAAAAAGTCTAAATTTTAAAAATAAAATAGTTGGTATTAATAATTATCAAATGGGTTTAATAAAGGATTAGGCACAACTGGATTCAGATAGGATAAAATGTATTTTTAGGATATATTCACACAGAAACACAAGAAAAGAAATGTAAACTATGTAAAACAACATTAAATACAAACTGGGTTCCATAAGAAGTCTAACATGCAATTGGAGTGACAGCAGGACAAGAGAATAGGGACAGATATAATAGGAAAGAAAAATGACTGAAAAGTTTCAAAAAAGCTGATTAAAGACCTCAAGTCACATATTCGAGTCTCTGCAAAACCCAAGCAAAATAAATAATAAGAAAACTGCACCTAGAGACACACAACAGTAAGACTTTTGAAAAACCAGACAAATTTAGTATTTTAAAAGCATCCAAAAGAAAGTGTGCATTATATTCAAGGGAGTAATATTAAGATAGCAAAAATTTTTCAGAACCAATTATGGAAACCTGCATTCAATGGAATGGCAATGTCTAAGTGCTAAAACTTAAGGAATCCCAAACCCAGGGAACTATTCCTCAAAATGAAGATAAAATAAACAGTTCTGATAAAAATCTGATAGCATTTGTTACCATACAATCAGGACTAAGAGAATTTGAAAATGATTTGTGAAGACTGAAGGAAAATGACTCTATACGGAAAATGACTCTATACGGAAGTGCAGGAAGGAGAGCACAAAGAAAAAATAGTAAGAAGAAAAGAATGAAAATAAATAAATAGTAATAAAGTAAATGAAGATACAAAATTGTAAGCGTGGCTTTGAACTTACAGAACAGTAACTCAAAACCTGGGAAGGAGTAAACAGAGTTAAATGTTCCAAGTTTCTAGCAGTATTGGTAAAAGTAACAATTTGTGTTAAAGTGTAACAAATAAAATTAAATATTTTTATCTATATAATAATAGTAAAATAATATATATAGCCAGTAGTAGAGGCTAAAATAGACTTACAAATTATAAATTATTTTAAAAATCTGAATTAGACAAGAAAAGAATATAGAATAGGTAGGTCCACAGGAAACAAATAATAAAATGAAGTCTTTAAACTGATCCACAAACATGTATGTCTTTAATAAAAGGAAGTAAACACCAAAAACAAAGGGCAAAGCAAGGGATATTAAGCAAAGAAAACAAGAATAGTGTATAGACATTAAAATAAAAAAAGAAATGATGATATCAAGTCACAGGAATCTTACACTTATTTACAGGTTGAATAGATAGAGGCAGATGAGTTTTTATAAATCTGCATACTTTTGAGGAATTTACAAACAAAAAATAATGACTTAGTTACTAGTTACATCATTCACATGTATTTATTTTATTTGTTTTTACATTTATTTCTAAATTAAATAACCATAAAATAATTCAAATAGCAAATTGATCCTATGTTCAATTTTTTATTCCTAAACCAATTATGGAAAATTTATATACTATTCAAATTCTTTATCATTAACGTGGCAAGGTAATGAAACTGTTTTCTAGAGTTATTTTAGAAATTCATCCATGAATCCTTTGAAAACTAAAATGATTCTTTCAAAAATGCATCTAGAAAAAAATGCATCTAGAATATTATCTAAAATTCTGAGAATCAGTGTTTTAGGCTTCTCACTAGATGACTAGATCCTGGATCAGGACTTCTTGGTTAGGATACTATAGATATCTTGAGCTGTGTAATTCTTATGGTGGGGCACACTCCTGTTCACCGTAGGATGTTAGCAGAGCCCCTGGCCTCTACCAGAGATTGCCCCAGTTGAGAACAACGGCACCACATGATCTGAAGTATTTATTATGGTTCTGAGGATAGCTATGGCTTCTATTTTCAGGGACAGATGACTTAATTTCATTGGATGCTAGTTCTCCAGAAACATTAGACATCTTTATTAAATAATATATGCTGTATCATTGTAAAATTTACATATGAATGTTACTTGTTTTGAAAATGTTTTGTTATGGTCTAGGAAAAACAAGAAAATATCAAATCCTAACGTATATGGTAGAAAACATTCTGCAGCAAAGAAAAGGCATCTTAAAAGATATTTCCACAGAAATTCTTGGGACTTTCCTGTTTCTATTTTTGTGCAAAGATCAATTATGACAGGCTAGTGCAAAATTTGACCTTTATTTGGAAGAAATCTGTCACAGGCTGTCATTTATTACATGAGAAATTATAAACATTTTGTACTAAACAAGAACATTATCAGCATTTACAGTGACTGCACATCTGCCTACTGAGATTCCAGTCATACCTAATATCACGCTGTTGCCTGAGTTGGAAATAACCTCATTTTTTTCCTCCACAGCAAGAACAAAGGATTTGGTTTATAAAAATATGCTTCTTGAATCATACCTCCTTTTTATTTTTTTGCTGATAATTGTATTTCAAATGACATCTAGTTCAGTAGAGTGCCTATCTTTCATATACAGGTTCTTCATATATTCATTTTAAAATGCATATCTCCTGATTATTAGAGGCCAGGTGTTATGATAGTTTGACATAAGTGTTGAATAAAATGCAAATGTCTGACATTTAATGAAAGACATAGGCAAGTAAATAAATGGTCATAGCTGATGAAATACTTAAAAGAAGTTTAAACAAATCATTTTTTCAGGACAAATTCTATCTGGTAATTTGTTTTTCAAAAAATGATTTATAATGAGAATTACAAATAACAAATATTTAATGGTAGGTAAAGTATACGAGTCCCCAAATTTGGCATATATACACCTGGGAGTACTGGAGATTTTTCGGAGGGATGTTCAGGAAAGGATACATTTAAAAGGGTATGCAGATCCTCAATGAAGACTAGTCTGGAGTCAAAAGGTATACTTTTATAATTACCATTCTGCTATTTATCCTTCTAATTTCTGAGTGAGGGAAGCAAAATTAGGCAGAGGGAGAATATAAACTGCAATGCAATTACAACAGAGGCCTTAACTAATAACACTTCAGAAATAGCCCATACGCGGCAAGAAGTGTTGGCCTTTGTACGTCACATGGACCAAACTTTGGAAGTGGGTTGTCCCTTACAGAGGTTGTAACTACGGGGAAGCTATTACCTTTGACAGTGGGAAGGAAGTTCCTTGAGTTCCATCTTTGAGTTGTCCGCAGCTCCCAGTTCTAGTAGTTTTGAGTGCTTTGGTCTTGAAGGTGTGGCTCTGAGTCAAATCTACAACATCCAACACAGTTTACATCTTGAATAGTTATAATCTATCTGCTTTGTATAATAACTTCAGCTTACCTGGAAATATATTATCCAAGATTCTGCCTGATTTATTTTCTGGACAATTTATAAGAAGGGTAGTTGGACAAAAATGTTCTCAACAGCACAGCTGATGTCATGGTTGCAATTGTTCATTCATTATTGGCTTCTTATAACATATGTTTTATTATTTTTTAAAGATTTTATTTGACTTCTTCTTTGCCGATTTGGATGCCTTTAATTTCCTTTTGTTGTCTGATTGCTGAGGCTAGGACCTCTAGTACGATGTTGAATAGCAGTGGTGATAATGGACATCCCTGCCGTGTTCCTGACCTTAGCGGAAAAGCTTTCAGTTTTTCTCCATTGAGAATGATATTTGCGGTGGGTTTTTCATAGATGGCTTTGATGATATTGAGGTATGTGCCCTCTATCCCTACACTTTGAAGAGTTTTGATCAGGAAGGGATGTTGTACTTTGTCAAATGCTTTTTCAGCATCTATTGAGAGTATCATATGGTTCTTGTTCTTTCTTTTATTGATGTGTTGTATCACATTGACTGATTTGCGGATGTTGAACCAACCTTGCAGCCCTGGAATAAATCCCACTTGGTCGTGGTGAATAATCTTTTTAATATACTGTTGAATCCTATTGGCAAGTATTTTGTTGAGTATTTTCGCATCTGTGTTCATCAAGGATATTGGTCTATAGC
>NC_081557.1:255903151-255925779 GCF_022355385.1 Mustela nigripes | reverse complement strand
TGGGATTATGGACATTGGGGAGGGTATGTGATTTGGTGAGTGCTGTGAAGTGTGTAAACCTGGTGATTCACAGACCTGTGCCCCTGGGGATAAAAATATATGTTTATCAAAAATAAAAAATTAAAAAAAAAAATTAAAAAAAAAAAAGAATTAAAATGTTCACTTTAAAAGAAAAAAAAAAAAAGATTTTATTTAATTGACAGAAAGAGAAAGAGAGAGCACATGGACAAGCACAGGGTGACATGAGAGGGAGAGGGAGAAGCAGACCCCCTTACTGAGCAGGAAGCCCAACGTGGGGCTCAATCCCAGGACCATTATGTCAGAGCAACCACATCGACTCCTGATGGTCAAGATCAATTAGCCTTGCTAGTATAGCATCATTTTTAATTGACTGCAGGGCTTTTGGCATGGAGAGCCCAAACTGATCACCGGGCAGCAACAGATTATAGTCACACTCTTACAAGTATTCAGCCTCTGGAAACAGCAACATCTAGAACTGTAGAGATTAGGATTTCAGGTCAGGAAGTGCAATCCAAAGAAGTCATGAGGATTAAGGCTATTAACAGCAATTGCTAGGGCTACCAGTTGGTTCTACACATATGTACTCATGACACAGCACTATAAAAGGTTACACCTTTCCCACGTCTTCATCTGTATGTCTCTTTACAGATGTCTATGTAGAAGATCTTTCATATTTCTTCTCCCAGGGCTTTACCAATCAGCAGAAACATTGACTACTCTGTATGACATAGCATTATAATGATTGTATCTCTCAACCCTCCCAAAGCCTAAGAAATACACTCTTCAGTATAATCCCTTCCACAGTAATTCTATCCTAGATGATCACTGTTGGACATTTTAGCAATTGTTGTCTAGCACCACGTCAGTGGCTATCATACCCTACCTTCCACAAGTGATAAGAGTCCTCATTTCTAGCTTGCCTTCAGGTAATACAGCTCTGAAATTTCATTTTAGATTCTGCTTCCTAGAAACAAACTTCTGCCAGCCCCCAAAAGCTGAGATGCCTTGGAAATAGACTCTAAGATTTGGCCACAGAAGGTATATTTAGAAATGTTCTCAGGCACATCTCCAGTAAGATGTGCACTAGTAAGATGTACACCAGGACTTTAAAGTGGGAGAAGTTGAACAGAGGCCGCAGGCAATCACATGAGGGGTCCTTCCCTGAAGTTCCTAATTTAGGTATTTACCAGCAATTGCATACAGCTTATCCTGTTCTCAGTTCCAGAAAGCTAACGGCCACGACATAGCACATATTACCATATTTCTCACTATCCTAGGACTGTTGTAATTCCTGCTTAATATTTTATTTTTCTCTTCTTGGGTCTAATTAACCCCAATATTAATTAGATAATTTTGTTTCCTGGTATTATTGCCTGAGAAGTATCCCTTGGCTTGTATCCTATAGTGTTTCTTTATCCTTAAGGAAAAAGAATAAATTCAGTTTACACTACCTGCATCTCTGTTTAAAACTTTGAGCAGTCATAAATTAAATGTTTTATATTAATTGCAAAAGTTGCCACATTTAATAGATTCAATTCAATTTTAATTTAATGTGAAAGGAAGAATTTCATATCAATTTCAGCGGGGAAATTAATATGTGATTTAAAATAAATTTTCTTAACTCATTTGACACTTCTTTCAATGAAGACAGAAATAAGAGCCAATGTCAAATTTACATATACTCACCAATATTTAATCACAGTCTTCAAATAAATTCTTAAACTTTGGTTTCTGTTGAAATGAAATGTAAGTGGTGGTTTGTAGAATTTCTATAATTTGATGGTAACTGTACTAAATGTAATTACCTTCTACTATTTTGCTAAATATATGGTAAAAAGTAAAAAATGAAAGCATGAAATATATATTTTGTTAACATTTATTAAAACACACTACTAAACATAAACCACTAAAATAGTTGTTACAGTGAATAAACATTATCAAAAAGAGATATATTTGTCAGAAAGATCCACTCCTAAAATAGGTTGGGGTTTGAGTATGGATAGGAATGGCTGAGGCCAAATAGTATTCAATAGTTTAGAGCAGCAAGTATAATTTTAACAATGGGGTAAATCAGGTCAAGGCCCACCAGGAAGGAAATAAACCATGGGAGAACTTCAGAATTAATTTGAAACACCTTTTAAATTTTTTTAAAAGATTTTATTTTATTATTTATTTGACCGACAGAGATCACAAGTAGGCAGAGGCAGGCAGAGAGAGAGGGGGAAGCAGGCGCTCCCAATGGGGGACTCAATCCCAGGACCCTGGGATCCTGACCTGAGCTGAAGGCAGAGGCTTTGACCCACTGAGCCACCCAGGCACCCCCACCTTTTAAATTTTTAGCAAGAATAATTATGTTAAGTTTAGTACTCAGGGATGAATATAGAAGCTAAAATAATACTATTGATGGGATAGTAAAAGAAAATCAATAAATGGTAGGTAGATTTGAAGGTTTTGTTTTAGAGAATTCAATAGATTAAAACATACAAATAGTTCATAATCCAGTTAGCCTGTATGAAATAAATAAATGTTGACTTTTATAAGTTTTGAAATTTAGTGATATTTAAGGAAGATGCTGTTTGCATTTGCATAATCACATTTTCTCTTACACCAACATTTCCTATTTTAAAAATGCCATATAATAACATATTACTATGCCATCCTTGGATTAGTTAAATAATAGGTAATAATTAGGAGAAAATAATTAAGTATAATCTTAGCAAAGGGATGTATAACTACATAACATGGTACCTACTTGGGAATCTAGAGACTAGCAGTATTTATTGTAAAATTTCTGGTTATATTTTTGTACCTGGAAGGAAAACTGGAAATAGACTTTATATAATAGAATCTATTTAATAGCAAAAAGAAAAAAAAATCCACCTTTCAGTTATATCAGTGCAAGACTACTTCACCCCCATTTTCTGAGATAACTGAATAACTTCATTGTTTTTGGCTTGGCACAAACCCAGGCATAGTATTCAAAATGTTTCAGAAGCACAAAAGTAAAAGTAAAGACCAATCAGAACTGTATTAGCCATAGTAGTGGAGCTCCATCTTGGAGAACCCAAGTTGTGCCAAGAGTTAATAATATATTATGTGCTTGACAGGGCAAGGTACAGAAGAGTCCAGGAGATCAATGTGTAATAGTGAGAGCACTGAGAAATGAAGAAATATTTTACACTTGATCTTAACCAAAAGGCTGAGAAGCAATCCACAACCAGTATGGATATAGGTGAATAAAAGGTCTGGCCTAGTTCCTGACATCAAGAGTCAAGTCAGTGCCACATATCCTATCACTTCCCATCAATCCATGCTGATGTTACAAATGGTATCTTAGGGAGAATGTGAATCTATGTGTTTAAGGGAGATAAACATCTCTCTAAAAGAATGTGACCAAGATACCAACCCCTGACTTTTGAGATTTGCAATTATGTTTAACGAACTGAGGTGGTTCTGGGGCATCTGTGTGGCTCAGCTGGTTAAGCCTCTGACTCTTGATTTCGGCTCAGGTCATGATCTCAGGGTTGTGAGACAGAGTCCTGCATCAGGCTCAGTGCTGGATGTGGAACCTGTTTAAGATTGTTTCCCTCCTTCTCCGCCCCTCCCCCACCTCTTTCTCTAAAAAAAATGCAAATACAAAAACAAAACATAAAAAACCTGAGGTGGTCCTAACGGATGCAAGGATTTCATTGAAAAGAAATGTAAGTGTGCCCAAAGATATAGAGAAGTTTGGATGGATACCAGAATTTAGGTAATACTTTTTTTTGGAGCACAGTTTGTGTATGGAAGTCTCCAGGTCCAGAAACATGGGTAGCATGGAGAAAGTGGTTATATATTTTAAAAAGAAAAAGTTTAAGACTAAAACTTTAGCTCTGGGAGCTCAGGTTTTGTTTTGTATTGTGTTATGTTGTTTGTTGTTGTTTTGTTTTGTTTTGTTTTGTTATGACTGTGATTGATGATAACAATATTTTATATTCTTTTACTGCAGTGCACATGGAGATCGCTGTTACTATTTCAGGATTCATTGCTATAAGAAACAAGACATTAAAAACTGTGATGCTTCCTACGGTCAGTGGGCACTATTTCCTTATTAGGAGAAAACCTCTTTTACATTGGTCAATGCCAGTGTAATGTTTGGTAGCAAATGTGGCCCAAGGCCTGATTTAACAGACTTCCAAGTTTCTCAGTTTTCATATAAAGTTAACAAAGACCGGCCTTTGGGCTGAATGAATGACAATAAAGGCACCGAATTTAATATTTCAAAGAAATTATATGACTTTATATTGTATGCTTCATTCATGAAGTAGGATATAACACATTGATTTAGGTAATCAGGAGAGGAAGTTTGTTCTAATTTATAGTCAAAATTTGATGATAATTTGTGGTGGAATCTGTTTTGAGCTTGATATCCATTTCTGTATTTGTTGGCTTAACAGAACCTTGATAATGTTTCTTGTCTTCAAATTGCAGATTATAATTGAGTTAAGTTAATCACGGTTTGACTTTTGTCTATTTTTCTAACCACTTTTGAAGCTAGAAGTACCACATGATCTAATTCTGTCCTAAACTGTTAAATTTAAGCAGAAATCTCCAAAAACAAAAAAAGCGTTCTCTAAATACTTTTGCTCTGCTGATTACTAGGGGAGCTATTACCACCCACAGCTTGATATTTCTCTGTTTTATCCTGCCTTTAATATAAAGGTGACTTGTAAAACAACAGTGAATATCCTATAACCATGAGGTTCCAGTTTATAAAGCCAGGCAAGGAGAATTGCAGAGACAGTCTCTGGCATGAAAACACCTCTAAATCCATCCCAGAAATGGTCTACATCAGGCCTCTTCCAGTTTCTGTTAGCTGTAACTCAATGCAATAATACTAGCTCATACAATACTATATCTGAAAACACCTTGAAAATTAAAATGCAAAGAAAAATAGACTTAGCAAATTATTCTTTAAATTAATTAAAGAATATTTAAATGCAAGCCTATTGGTTGAACATCCCAGTTTTTCCTAGAATCCCTAGCAGTCTTTAATTGGCATCGTGACAAAGAGAGAGAGAGAGAGAGAAAGAGAAACAAAGAAATTTATCAGCAAATGAAGCAGAGCCAATTTCTTCTCCCAGTTCTTTTGACAATTAATTTAGATTTCATTATGTATTCACTCTAACCTAAATTGCCTACCCATATTTAGCACCAACTTTTCTGTAGGTCATATGTAGGCCTAATTTTCTCTTCTTATTTTTATTATGCAGTTTTTTAAATGTGCTTGTCTAATGTTGTATCAGATTAGTCTTTGGCATATGGACAAAATACGTTTTTTTTTTCTTTAGCTATATGACACTCTTTGTTATACAAAATGTCCATTTATCTACATATTTTAACTAATATCCTTGACTAGTAATTACAACAGTTAATTGATTACTTAAACTTTCATAAAGTGTTACAATTTAGCTCATACATTGTATAATGGTATAATCATTGCAAATATATTATAAGAATATTAACAAAGTATGTGAGTAAAGAAATTTTTTTCCAGCTAAAAATCTTTTTTTTTCATTCCCAAAGTTTTTGCTATTGCCCTCATTCATATATTTAATAAATCAGTGATGTTCTTCCCTTTGTGAAGTTTGTCAGATATAACTTAGAACAAAGTTGCTTGAATATATAAATGGATTTTTAAAATGCCCTTGCATAGATATAGTCTACAAGAGCTAGCATTTTAATTTTAAGAGTTAGGTGCTTAAGAAAAGAAAAATGGTGTTTAAGATCTAAAAATCTTGGCTTGAAATATTCTCCTAGGAAATTTAGAGCACAGTTAATACATGGGTTGAAGATGTGCTCATGATTGTCTAAGACCTTGTTTTATTAAACTCCACATAGGGAAGAAATGAGAACCATTTCTGGACTCGGGGTTAAGATTTAAACAGAAAGAAGAAAAGGAAAATTTATTGACAATTAAGGACTTTCAGTCCCTATATCTGCTCAGGTCTTATCCCTAAAGTGAATCAGAAACAGAAACCAAAATAATTTGAGGTGATCCCAAAGCACGGGGCAAATTTAATGTATTTCCAAATTATAGGAGAGGAAGAGAGCAACCTGTTTACCAGAGTTTCATGTCCTTTGTGATACCACAGGGACAGAGGGTGAGTGAGATGACTACACTAAAGGATTGCAGGCAGTTCTACAGAGACCCTACTATTTGAGAAATGAGGGGGAAATTTTGAAAATTAATTAAAGAGACCATTAGGCTGGGGTGGCTCTAAAGGCTGTGATGGCCTACATAAACAAACCAAAATCTGTCTATAAATGTCTCAAGATTATGAATTTGAAAACTAAGGAAAACCCATCACAAACAGTCAACTATGTTTGAGGCTTTAGCCAATCAAATAATTTCCTTTCTTTTCTTCCACACTTTCTCCACAATAATCTTTCTCCTACCTCTTTTGGAAGAAGTGCTTCCAGCTACTTCCAGTTTGGCCATGACTGATTGAAAACTGTTTTTGCCCAAATTGTTAATATGCTGCAGTTTGTCTTTTAACATACCAAAAAGTAATTCCAGCCCTGATAAACAGTACCAGAGCTAAGAGAGATGATGGGGTCATCAACCACGGATGCAACAGAATCAGAGTTGGACAAACACCAAACAGGAGTGACTCTACGCCATGGTGTAGTTAGCACCAGGCCAATGCAGTGCTAAATAATCTAGAAATATTGCTCAGATATCAGGTATATAAATAAGCTGTTTGTGGGGTCAGGTGTCCAATATGGAAGAAGGGAAAGCATAAGGTAAGTTTGTGGAACTTGGACTCCAATATTAACCAAGGAATACTGATTTAAACTAGAAGTGACTAAAGACCTTGAATTGGCAAGAATAAATTTCATGACTCCAGACGAAACTGTAAACTTGAAAGTCAAGTTTGGTTAATAGAAATGAAGAGACTTATGTCTTTGCAGATTCTAGTGTTATGACTGTGTAATTTAAACCTAATGCCAAGATACTGAGTTCCCAATTCAGGTTGAATATGATCAGTTCTTTGTATGTTTCTGTGTTTGTTTTATTTTATGGAATTGTTTTATTTTTGAGACCTAAGAGGTATTTTAATGAAATAATACTAAAGTTTGGTCAGATGATCAGGTTTCAAATTTCAGTTTTGACATCTACAAGGCATAATTTTTTATTATCCCTTAATAATGAGCTCTTCTCTTCCCTGCACTTCAATTGCTTTATTAGCAAATGGAGTGATACATCAACCACCTAGTATTTAATGCAAACACAAAAGAAATGTTGAAAGAAGTATTTTGGGAAGTAACACTGCAGATGTTAAAACATAAAATTGTCAAATATTGTATGACTTTATACAATGTACTAGAAAATGATGATTCAATTATTACTATCTTCTTTTTAACCTATGTTTTAGCCATGTCAGTTTTTAATTCTGTGAAACACTCTATATCTCAATATATGCTCTTTCCTCTGAAAGAATTTTTTTTTTTGCAATTGCTTAATTGTCTCATTCTCATACATACTCTCTATGATTAAAAGTAGGCATAACTTCCTTAGGAATGCTTTTCCATCTTCAACAAGTCTCTGTAAATACCTCTTAGGTATTCACACAGAAGCCTATACAGTTCTTTTGTCATTAAATTTAGTTCAATGAGAATTACTTTAATTACCTGTATGTTTGTTTACCTGCACCATTCAACAGTAAGCACTAGGAAGGCAGGATCATTGTGCCTTTATATTGCTTCTCCAGCTCCTACAAATGTATGTGGTATGCACACAGCTGCTAGTAATTAAATAATGAATAATAGATTTCTGTTTTCATGTATATTTTGTTGAGTATCTGATAAAACATGGTCTTTTATAGTTATTGGTGGGTTTCAATTTATTGTGAATTTGGACCCAAATATACGTGGAATATGGTAGAGAAATACAGACTCCATGTTATAAGTATAAATTTCATGGTATAGCTGCAAACTACAGGAAAATTCTCTAATACAACATATATGGGAGATAAATTGGGTGACAGTTTTTTAAACAGGAACTCTTTTATCACCATTTAAATACAGTCATTCCTATGAAATAAGCTAGGTGAAAATTTACTTGCTTAATTAAGCTTTGTAGGGTAAATTCGTTGTTCACTTGTTTTAATACATTTTGACATGCATATGTAGTGACTGTGACTTTTACCTTAGATGTCAGCAGGTTGGTTATTAACCAAACCTAATTCCTTTGGTGTCTGGATTTCAGGATGGTTAATAAGAGAGGGTTAAAGTGTATATAATTCTACATCTAAAAAATCTATACATCAAGTGTAAATTTTTTAAAAAGGCTATATACTGTTTTTCTTCAATTCTTATTGAATTAGTTGAAAAGCTGAGAAAAAGGATGCTTAATCAAAATGGAAAACTGGAATAAATGTCAAAACATAGTACAGAATTTTGTAGAAATTTAAATTGTCCTTTCAGAAGTTTTTGAACTTTTACCCCTTTCTGCTAATAGGGAGTTTAATTTGATAAAATCATTAAGACTATTACACAGTACAACCTCTTTAAATGATAACTGCTTAATCATTTAACTTGTAAATTTTTATGAAAACCTACAGTTAAATTACTTTAAAATATACTTAAAATAAGCAGTTTTGAAAGCACTGATTACATGAGTAAGAAGAACATTCTAAAATGCGGAAAAATACATGAAAGAAATTAAACCCATCCAAAGAACCCCACTCAGTGACCACAGTTAACTGACTTTTGGTAAATTTTCCTCTTTCTTGTACAATATTTTACAACACAGAATATTTCATGTATATAATTTGATATTTTAACTTTTCACTTAACATGAGGATGTAAATATTTCAAAAATCATTTCTTTAAGATTTTATTTATTTATTTGACAGAGAGAGAGCAATCACAAGTAGGCCAAGAGGCAGGCAGAGAGAGAGGGGGGAAGCAGGCTCCCTGCTGAGCAGTGAGCCTGATGCAGGGCTTGATCCCAGGACCTTGAGATCAGCCCAGAGCCAAGGCAGAGGCTTAACCCACTGAGACGCCCAGGCATCCCCATTTCCAAAATTATTAACATTTTATGTACATTTAAAATGATTCTATTTATGAATTATCCATAAATTACATAATTTAATTAACTTTCTATTGTTATGAATTACTGTGAGCTTCTATTTTGTTTTTCTAGTTTGTTTAGCTATCTAAAAACAGCTCCAGTGAACATGTAGTGTGAAAGACTATGCGTTTTCTTAGAGTAATTGAAAAGTTTTGAGAGTCACAGAGTTTATTGTGACCTAAACATATGGTGTCAGTCTGAGCATTTCATATTTTATTTCATAGCAATGTCTCCATAACTGAAAGAAAAAAAAAGCATACGTTATTCACAAACAGTATCTACTAACAATGTTCATCCTATGTAGATGATTTAAGCAAAGGGTTTTTAGTTTGGGAAGGAAAAACCACAATCTTTTTGTATGTTTAAGCACTAGTGAGGGTTATAACAATATATCAGGATTTCACATGAATCTTGATGATCCAAGGCCAAGATATAGACAAGAGCAGCATTACTCGATAAAATATATTTTCTTTAGACCTTGACCAAGAGAAATAACTCTTATATAGGTTATGACATTCCTCAAAGAACATCAGATTAGTGTCATAGAGTGTTCTAGGGTTAACCATCACCATGGAATTGTGAAAAGTACACCTTTTCAGAGTTGAAATGACAGTAAGTTTGTATCATGGATGAACCATATATTAGCTGTGTTTACTTGCCATTTGACTACTGTTGGAAAATGATGGGTTTTTTTCCCCTTTCCTTTTCACAAACATATTAATCTGCTTTTTTAGAATCTCTAGTATTGATTTGTCTAGAGACCCGAAGGGTCACATCATCATGCCATAAAAGGTAAAAACCCAATTTACATAATTTCTCTGGTTCTTTTCTCATTCTCATCCAAAAGTCTATGGGTAATTGGTGTCAATACTTTTCTTAGGTCCAGGAGCTCCCACTCTTTCACTTCTGTCCCTATGTTGCTGAGCAGAAGTGGGTAAAATACCAATTCTCACAGGAGGAAGGGAAGTTTAAACCTAAGCCCTGGGACTCAACCACAGATTTTATTAGAAAGGTCTGGGATAGAAGAAACTTATCCAACAATTACTCATTTAATTGTCTCTCTCTTTCTCTCTCTTTTTCTTGGTTTACTGACCATGTGGAAAACTTTAAATATGAGATTTAATTGGTAACTGGAAGAATACAGTTGAATATTTGTAGATACCTGGTCATAGTATAAATCAAAAGCAAAGTATTATCATTACTTTACTAGCACTATCTAAAATATCGAAATAATAGTGAAGTAATTAATAGGCATGTGAAATTTGTTTTAATAACTAGTAGAATGTAATTCTAAGCTAATGAAAAGGTTATTTTCCTTAAGAGTTACAAACAGATGGTTTGAGTGTTTTCATTTATCACAATGTTTTTATGTTAATTATATGAAATTTTGTGGGCACAGACAAGATTTTTTTAAATAGTTAGCTTATGTTCTATAACAGGGCAATAGCACTGGGCATCTGGATGGCTCAGTCTGTTAAGCATTCAAATTGATTTCAGCTCAAGTGGTGATCTGAGGGTCATGGGATTGAGCCTGGTAATGGGCTCTGTACTGAGCATAGAGTTTGCCTCTTTCTCCTTCTCTCTCCCTCTCTGTCTCCCCCTACTCCTGCATGTTCTTTCTCTCTAAAATAAATGAATAAACATTTAAACAAAACAAAATGCTTCTCCTTACCCAATCCCTTTTTACCCAGAGAATAACCAGAGTGCTTTCCTGAATGAACACTTTTTAAAGTATCAATATATATAATTGATCTATGTGTCTTCTATTTATTTTTTTTATTTTAACTGTAAAAAAAACACATATTAGAGTCAACATTTGTTATGCTATCCACTAATTCAAAATGCTAACCTCTTAGTGAAACACCCTGATAAACATACTCCAGAACATTGTGTCCCCAGCTGTCTAGACATCCACTGTTTCATCAAATTAGTTTATGTAGATAAGTCATCACAAGTCCTCCAAAATATCAATTTAGGTGGTAGAGTTCATTAACCGTATATACAATTTGGGGGTAAATATTACTTTGTAGATCCTTCAAAATAAATAAACTCACAACCCATTTTGTAATTTAATATCAATGATCTCCATGCCTCTGTTGAAACAGAAAACAAGTCCTATTTTAATTCTGTAATCACTTAAGAAAGTACACAATTTAGTTTCTGAGCATCAGATTTATCCTAAGAAATAAAGTCAATTTTATTTCTATTTATTTATCATCTATTAGTGAAAAGCTCTGAGAAGATGATTTAGAGAATAAGAATGGTATGGTGGTGGGGTTAGAGAAATTACTCATTTTTCAGTGAATGGTGTGTCCTCGGCCAACATCTTATTCTCCTATATGTATTGTTCTTCAATCTAAATAATGTATATTTTAAAGTAATTAATGTTACATATATATATAACTAATGATAGAACATCATGTCTATAAGTATTTTTTTCTTTATCCAATTTTTTTTGGTTGGGCATGTTTTTTAAATTGTAAAAACCCTGAAAGCAGAAGTTATGTATTAAATTATTATTCATGCAACACACTAATAACAGCAGTGAATTGCTTAGAAAAGTCATACAAAATATTATTTGTGGTGGAATAAATGTTTTTACCAAATTTAACTAAGTTCTATACTAGTTCAAAATGCTTAACCCCATACATTAGAGTTATAATTTTGTAAAAAAAAAACATGTGGTCTTAGTAACAATTCAAGATTATAATTTTACTTGAAGCTTTTTGGTTTATCTCCCTTTCTTCTACTTTCCCCTATAAAGTATCAGGTGGATAATAACCAGACATTAAATGAAAATGCATAGGTGAAAACTGTCTTTTTATTCTAAAATGCATTAGTTAATTAATTAGGTTGAAAGTTGGTTAACCCCTACTGGCAATCAAGCTGTGTAAAAGAGTTTAATTTATCACTTAATTTTAAGAAATCAGGTTTCATCTGGAGGTGGGCTTTCCCTACAGTTTTACCTGTGGTAGTGTTAAGACTCCTCAAGAAAATTATGGGAAACTAGAAGTAGTAAGTAGGTTACCAGAGGGAAAATGCTATATATCATCCTGAAGTCACATCATTAGAACGGATGCTTAATTAAGAAAAAAAAGTAAAGAAAATTATGGTCTCTCCTTCCCGTTCCCCTCTCCCTCCCACCAACTCTCTTTAGTGCTTGCGTGTGTGCACACACACACACACACACACACACCAATATTTAAAGCAACAACTTAAAACAAAGAAAGATGGATCAAATAGAAAGATGTGCTAAAAAAATGTAGTTGGATTATTTATTTAGGTGATATTTCTCAGGAACAGAGAGCCTGTAACATTTCAGTGTGTAGTTGCAATCCTGAAATTGTGGCTATGTTTACACACACACACACACACACACACACACACACACAGCAAAATGTACATGTAATCAGCACTTCTTTTTCCCGACTCCACTCCTTCTATATGTACTGGTGTAATCTTCAAGGTGGAAGCAACTGGGCAGGCTGATGATAAATAACACATTAGCAACCGAAGAAAATCTCTCTGAAAACTTACTATTCATTTTTTTAATGAGGTTTACAAGATTGAGTTATAGTTTTCTCACTTCTCTCTTAACACTGCTTAGTTGTGTGGATTATGAGGAAACCTGGAAGATCTAAGTAGTTTTTTTTTTCTTTTCATTTTCAAATCTAGTCACATTGAACAATCATTATTATGTGCCTAGTACCTGCAATCATGTGCTACACTGCTGGAAAGACACTTACATGACACATCTTTCAGAAAAGGATTCCTTACTATACCGTCTAGTCCTATATTGGCAATAAAACACATGCTTCCATCTTGTGTTCAGAACAGGGGAGTATCGACTTTTAACTTCAAAATTTCTTGGCTCTATAATGACCTATGAGATTTAACTGGAATATTAAAGTCAGGTACCTCTTATTTGCAATGACATTTATAGAGCGTGAAGTCGGGGACAAATAAACTAATGCGCAAGTAATTGCCTATTTTATAAGCAATTGGAAGATGCACACACCCACATACATATTTACAAACACATATTTGTACACACACATGGATTTTTTTTAAGATTCCATTTATTTATTTGAGAGAGAGAGAGAGAGAGACTGTGAGAGAGTGTGAAAGAGGAGAAGGTCAGCAGGAGAAGCAGAATCCCCGTGGAGCTGGGAGCCCAATGTGAGACTCCATCCACTCCAGGATCGTGACCTGAGCCGAAGGCAGTTGCCCAACCAACTGAGCCATCCAGGTGTCCCCATGCACATGGATTCTTATCAAGGGTAGCAAAGAGTCTTCTCAGAGGAGAAAAACTGAGTAACCTCAATCGATTATTAGTTTCTAGGAATTTTCACAATAATTTGACATATGCATAACTTGGCATTACTTAAAACTCTTAATAATAATAATCACTGCAATGAAGAAAATTCTCCAGCTGTGGAGATATCATAAGATATCAGAGATGACAGATATCTTTAGCCAAAGTCGTTGCAGACACTCAGACAGGTCCCCAAATATACTAATGCTTGAAAAAACAAGAAGAAAGACTGCAATCTAGGAACTGATCCATTGGATGAAAATAGCCCAAATTCCTGTTTTATACCACTGACTTAGTGTTACTGATAGTCTGTCAGTTGAGTTCTCCCATTAAAGCAATTTTCTAGAGTTAATTTATATATATGTCAATTATATATAATATATATTATGTACATATTACATATGTATTAGTGCATTATATATATATACACACATGCATATATAATTTATATACATATATATATATATATGATATCTCTATATATCTCTTTACATGTTTTTGGATTTTGGCAGAACAAAAATGTCCACTGTTGTTTAGATTTTTCTTCTACTTTGAAGGACCCCAAATTTAGTGGGTGTACTATAAATGTGTAGAGGATATATGGAAATTTTCATTTCTATTTTACACTAATAAATACAGAAATGAAAAGTAAATACGTTTCTATTTGCAGTTATGACTACAGTATGGATACAATATACATACAGTATGAACAAAATGTACTGGCACAATAAGGCCCATGATAGAGTCATAGACAGTTTTCTATAAATCTGAGTAGTACAACCACCTTTTGTTTGTTCTATTTCTCAGCTGAACTGGCACTAGAATCTTGCTTCAGTATAGCAACTTTTCAAAGCCAGAGTCAAAATTTAATCCTTACATTCTTGCTTAATGTACTGTATTTTGGTATTGGAGATGGTTTCTTTAATAAATCACATTCAAAGTCCTTTAGATAAATATCTTTCTTCAGAGATGAATAATTTCAGCCTAATCATTGAAATTGACTCTAAATAATTTTTTGTGGCTTCCAAAGCTAATCCATTATCAATGAGTGGAAAGTTTTCATCACAAAGGATAGACAAAAGTATGTGCCATGATTTCTGAAATGAAAAGAAATATATATCATTTTTAAGTGGGACAAGATTGTTTGGGATAATATATAGTCTTGGAAGCATAATATTTTGAAAAAATAAGAATATTTCATTGAGTTTTACTTTGGAATGTACGTCAAATAATTAGTTTCATGGGTTACTTGTATTCTATTTTATATTTTGATTCAAATTCTTAAAATAACTTGATTAGTATTCTGTTTATATACCACATTGATGTATTTGACAACCTGATAATATGCTATAGAAAAATATAAATGTGTGTGTGTGTATTCCATTATTCTTCAACCAAAATTGCAGGTTTCACTATAATATTTTCTATGTTCTAGTTTCACTTAATAAGGAAAATTTTTCCTATAATAATTGGGGACTGTGAAGTAAAAATGCAACTTTTTAAAAAGGACAGAGTGTTCTCCTGAGTAGACTTGGAGGGTCTGGAAAAATACTGAAGCATAATTTAGTCTATTTTTATTATGTCTCCTGAGAGCTTAGAGACTCGGCACTTTTCACCCTAAAAAAGTCCATGTCCAAAGTAATAACCCTCATCAACTTTTCATTTCTACTGCTGTTTCTACATTGTGGAGTTAAAAATAAGTCTAAAGCAAATAAGCTAAGACTTTTGGTACTATAATCGTGTAAGAAATAATTGGTATAAGGAATTTTTAGAGCACGATTTGTGCTCGTTTAGTAAAAGGAAAAAATGGCAATGATGTTCTCTCTGAGGTTAAGCCTCAGGGAAGCCTTAAGAGTTGAGAACCCTTGACCCAGGCCCACATGTTGCCGCTGGAGTACCAGAACTGAAAGATTTCACCTCTTAGCCTGCTCTGCCCCCGGCTTTGTATGAGAACCTGAGTGAAATATTAATTTTCCTCAAATTCTTCATTTGTAAAAGTGAGAAGAACTAATTAAATTAACAGGATTTTTAGAATCTAATTTGTTTGACATTCCCAGATAAGACTGTAGAGAAACACAAGGCATTCTATTATTGTGCATGGAAAAGCCAAATATTTTCTATTCACCAGGCTACAAACTTAAAGTACTGTCAAGGGGTGCCTGGGTGGCTCAGTGGGTTAAGCCTCTGCCTTCAGCTCAGGTCATGATCTCAGGGTCCTGGATAGAGCCCCACATCAGGCTCGCTGCTCAGCAGGAAGCCTGCTTACCCACCCCCCCTCTCTGCCTACTTGTGATCTCTCTCTCTGCGTCAAATAAGTAAATAAAAATCTTTAAAAACAATAAAATAAAATAAAGTACTGTCAAGAGCGTTAGCATTCTAAAGCTGAAGGATGAATTTAGGCACAACGATGGCAGATAAATTTTGTCTTTGTTGATACTTGCGTTCTACCTATTCTTTATTATTCCCTAATAATTCCTTCCCCATTCATCTCAGATTGCCCTATTTTTTTCCTGCCTAAAGAAATAATCTATAAATGCATAAATAAAATGAAAGAATTGATTAAATAATTCACATGAATTTTTGAGTAATACATTTTTAAATATTCTAGGAAATTTGCTGTTCAAAGCAAACTATAGGAAAAGAGTTCAGACAAGAAAGTCACATAAACTTGCTTAATTTTGGTAACAGGGTTACCAAAGTAATACCCAAATTGTATCCAGGTGTAACATAAATGTTATTTTGTATGATGGAGGGAGTAAGAACTTCCCACCACGCAGGGATTTTTTTATTTTGTCAGCCTTACAGAGGTGGCTTCTCCTTCCAAAAATCTGACAATGCAACCAACAACTCCAATTTCAGAAAAATGACATTGTACTTATATTAACTTCCTGACATATTTGTATAATACTTTCTTTGTAATTTGAATTTGTGTTCTTTGATTACTTCTTGAACTGACGATAGTTTCATAATTACAAACTTTAATTACACATTGTATAATGTCCAATTTAAATTTTAAAATGGAGATTTGTAAAGTGAAAAGGGAGAGAAAAAGCAATCTTTCTTCTAGTATTATTCACTACTGATAAAATGGTTAATTAAGTATTTGCAATTATATATACTATACCATCAAGTATATTTTTGACAAGAAAGAACATTCATTTTGACTATGCTATTATGAGAATCAAATTCTCCCCTTAAAATTTTGAATATCTGGATATTAGAGAAGTTTCCATAGACTAGCTTCAGGCTCTATAGTTCAAACTCTATTTATTCTCTAATATCCCTAATACGTTCAGTTCCAAATTCATATAAAATACATATTAAAATTATATATGTGTGTTTGCATATTTATACATATGTATGTATATATACACTTTCTATATATGTATGTCACAAAGCATCTGGCACTGGAAGTATGTGGATGTGAGTGGTTATTCACAGAGAAGTTATGTACACCTTATGTACACATAATTATGCATTGTGCATCTATGTGTACATGTACATAATTTCTATATGATTAAGTCCCAAAGTATACATAAAACGCACACATAAGCATATTTACAAGTGTGTGTACACACATGAATAACAGCATAAAATACTATGTCTCACTGGAATCAAAGTAGTATATCTGATGTATATATACCATGATGTTAACATGTATTTTCTAATCCCTACAACCACCACTAAGAAAAAACTCAAAAAATATAGTTGAAAAGATCAGTGATTACAAGACCTGGAATGCATGAAATCCCCTGAGTAGATTGCTTTCTGTCTGGAACTTATTTTTCACCTAAGTGTTGCTTAAAGCCCACATACAACAGATTCCAATAAAACTTTATTTACAGAAACAATGCCATGAATTTGACCCTGAGACTATAGTTTACCAACTACTATTCTAGGTGATACAGGGTAAAATTAGTATAACATGAAACTTTATAAAAATTGAAATATTACTTTAATATTTTTATTTGCCACACATCTCATCTAATTAGTTAAGCAATGATTATTTTACATGCAGGTTGAACTTAAAAATGACAGGAATAAAATGTTCATTAATGGAAGATAACCATTTAATCAATGTTATAATAAGGAATTTACAAGTTTAAACACATAAGGTGAAAGGATTATTCCTATGAACCTATAAAATTAAAACCTGAATAGAACAATGTTAAATAAGATGAACCAAAACTTTTTTTTTTTTTCTTTCCTTTTCAGGAGACCTTTTAGAACATTCAACAAAATGGGCTATATCTTGGGTCATAAACCAACAAATTTAAGCAGACCAAACTAGAAATCAGTAACAAAAGATAACAAAAATTCTCAAAATACCAGAAAACTAAACTATAATCCATAAACCCATTAAAGTCTCTAAAGAAATCAAGAAAGGGTAGAGCTGAATAAACTGTAGTGAAAACTTGTGGGATGAAACTGTCACAATGCTGTGAGAAAACTTTATAGTACTAAATGTTTACATTAGAAAAAAAAAGAGCAAAATACAACCAAACAAAGTAGAAGATATAAAGATTAGAATGGAAATTAGTGAAATTATAAACAGCAATAGAGAAAAATCAATGAAATAAAGTGCTGGTTCTCCAATACAATCAGTAGAATTGATAAATGCCTAATATAGATGAAGATAAAAAGAGAGTGGGCATATTTCCAAAATCAGGAATCAAATGGGTTATAAGTACAGATCCTGCTCCCATTAAAAGGGTAATAAGGAAATATTTCAAACAAGTCTACAAACCAGTTATGGTATGTAATTACGATTTTAACTAATATACTTGCATATTATGTTGTATTAACCCAGTCATTGTCAGGAAGTAAAAGTCATAAACAAACCTATAAACAGCATAGTGACCAGAAGACTGAGATAGTTTTCACAGACCTGGATAGTTTTTTGTTTTTGTTTTTTAGCCATAACTTTACCTATGGCTCATTATATCATCTGTTAAATCATTAGAAATAATAAAAGGTGCCCGCTGTAAATTGCAAGATTAAAAAAAAATTGTGATGTATGAAGTCTACTGTGTATTATTCCTTTGGAAAAAATAATGTAGTTTATTGCTAATAAATGTCCATTTATTATGGCTTGAAATTATATTTCAAATTATCAAAAATAAAATAAATATTAGTTTTTATTATAATGGCTTGCAAAAGAGTATTTTATTATACAAAATGCTTCTAAAATTGTTAATTAGGTGATGTTTATTAACTGGGTTTAGTAAATTAACACAAATGACCTATTCCCTAAACATTCTAAACATTTCATCCTTTATTTATTTATTTATTTATTTTTGATCCCTAATTTATTTTAAAAAATATCTAACACTGTAGGTACAGAAATCTTGGTCCAGTGACATTCAACATTCTAACAGAAGTTTCAAGAAAGATTGAAAGCACATAAAATGGTCAGTTATATGTTTCCAGATTCTGTGATCATCTTTTCATCTCATGTTTCCATTCAGGCACTTTTTTCTTCAGAACAGATTTTCTGGACACCCAGTGACAGACTTTACACAACATATTCATGTGTACTCCACAACACACTGTATTATCATTATTTACACAGCTTGTATATCCTTTATGCAAATCACAAGAATAATATGACAATTGACAGTGTTATTGAATTAATTTTACAGAATATAATTTTTTTCTCCATATTGCTTATGTGAAGTATCCCATTTATAGCCATCCTATTAATTTTGAAGGCTTTATAAAACATCTAATTATTGGTTTTTAGTGACCATTTGCAATTTCATTCTAGATATATTCATTTAACAGCATGGTATGGATACTTTTGGTTTAGAATTTTTGAAAAATACAGTATTTATTCTATTTGTCTTCTTCCTTTTTCTTCCTGATCCTTTTTTTTTTTTTTTTTTGAAAAACCAATTTCTATGAAATATATTCAATTTTAAAATTGAACATTCAACAAGCTCATTAGGGGTATATAATGAATTGAGTTTCTCTGACAATGAATTTCAATAGATTTTGTGTGAGGGATTATTAAAAGGTAAAGGATAATCCACATCTTCCTACAATAAATACTCCATTTATTTAATGGGTGGTTTGTTTGCTTAAAGGCTCTCTTTCAATTTGTACCACTTGGTAATATACCCACCAGGAGGCAGGTTGGCCTTCTCACCCTAAATATATTTAATGCTTTCTCCAGCCCCCAGCATCCATTTTCCCTAACCAGTTGGGGCATATCTTGTAAACAGAATAAATAATTAGCTACTTAACAGCTTCTTACTTGGAACATGAATTTTTAATCACTTAAGTGCAACATGGCATAATGAGTGAACATATGCCTATATTCTCCTAAGAAAATAATGATCAGAATTACCATTCTCAGCAGGGCTCTTAAAAAAGAGAGAGAGAGACAGAGAGAGAGAAAAGAAAAGAAAGATTTAATGGATTTTGGTGGCCTTAGGACACCATTCAGTAACCAAGAACCCAGCTAGGTTTCTTGGAAAAACTCTGGCTTTCACACTGAAAAACAGTATCTGTGAGCTGCATTATCTCCTCAACAACTTCCCTTTCAAGTATCCTTCCTGCCATATTAGCAAAGAAATCCATGCTTTAGTTACAGTATGGTACGTTTTAATCAGGGCCATGTTGTTTTTCATAGCTTCCAAAAACATAGTAAGAAAATAGAGAATTCATAATATAAGCACTTGAATAATAATATTAGCACTTCAAACCTTACCATAAAATTATTTTTTTCTATTTTTCCCATAATGGAATTGTTCATATATTTCATGACTATAAATTTTCCACTCCCCTTCTCCTTCTAGTAAGCAACATTGCTCTAAGGATATTATTGTAAGTCACACTGAGGAGCCAATTAGCTTTTTTTTTGTATGTGATGTATGCAAACAAGCTTTAGCATGTCTTGAGAAATTTATCCCAAATTAGGTTACATGGTCCAGTTTTTTAAAATGTTATAGTTCTCCTTTGTCTCATGAAAAAAAACATCTGGCTGAATGAGTTTACTGGGCTATGCTCTTTATTAATTGTTGCCTGTTAGACAACTTTTTCAAAGTACTGAATCTTCTGATTCATTCAGTTTTTCTCGAAGTGTCATATCCTGAATTGCTCAACAGAGACTTTGAAGTTGACTGTGTACTTAAAAAGAACATGAACAAGAACTTTTTATTCCCTTCTCTTTCCTTCACTTTTCTTCTTTCCTTTCTTCTTCCCTTCTTTCCTTGTCTTTCTCTTCCCTTTTTGAATTAAAGATGGGGGAGGGGGAGACGTGCTTTCCAATTTAAACCATTAGCAAGACCTGTGGTTGGCCATTATGTTACTAATGGATCTACAGTGCAATGTGACACCACTTGTGATCTCCATTGGGAGATACATGTACGTAATACATATGTTTATTTTAAGTCTAAAAGGGTATACTAATGGTCTCAGCACTTTAGTGTTAAGTAATGAAAAAATTTCCCCTTTGGTAGGAAACGTGTTGTAATATAATCCATGTTTTCATGGGATAATAGGGTCTTTTCTCTTTACTGGAACTATGCTGAAGTTTCAAATTAGATTCATGAATTAAGATGGACATGCTAGTAGTTTGCTACAATTAACTCTCACCTCACCTTCTGTCATATATGCATCAGGAGATCTCATTCTCACAAACTTCAACTGGACACACAGTTCAATATCCAGTGTATTGCTCTAAGATTGTAACTGCATTGAGGTTGTTTGCTTATGATTTATTACATCAGTGCACAGTCTGCTTGTTTACTGAATCTCATTTGAATTTGATAGCTGCTAAGCCCTAATAGGATACATTACTTTTAAAAAATAAATAACATGACTCTAATTCTTTTTTTTTCTTTTTTAAAGATTTTATTTACTTATTTGACAGACAGAGATCAAAAGTAGGCAGAGAGGCAGGCAGAGAGAGAGGAAGGGAAGCAGGCTCCCCGCTGAGCAGAGAGCTGGATGCAGGGCTCGAACCCAGGACCCTGGGATCACCAGGACCCTGGGATCACTAGGACACTGGGATCACCAGGATCCTGGGATCATGACCTGAGCCGAAGGCAGAGGCTTTAACCCACTGAGCACCCAGGTGCCCCAGAAGACTCTAATTCTTAAACCTGGTAGACACTACCATATACAAAATTTCAGATTAGGAAACAAAGACCCAGTGAATTTGCTCAAGCCATAAACCTTGAATCAATTATTTAACTGGTGAGTGAATATATTCATCTATTCCTCTTATTTTCATTTTTTCTTGTTTTTTATATTACTATTGACAGTCCAAGCCATAGTAAGAAATAACACAATTGAGATATCAGCTAGGGGAAATTTTATGTTTGAGAACCTGGAAGAAATATTTAAATTGGTAAGGATATGCTACTTCAAGTTTGGATTCTAAGAAACAAGAGACCATCAAAGGGTGCAACCAGAGAATAAGCATTTCCTGTGGATCTCTCGCATTCTTAACTGTTTCTCAGGCACTTTTAATCCAAGCAGGGAATAGAGAACATTCATGATGACCACATTTTCTTAGGGATGCAAAGATGCCAAGTTGTTAATTTCAAGTATAATCCTTTCTATTCTTCTCCTTTTCAAATTCAGTCCTCACTCAGAAGGGCATACATTGGTGCAGCATCAAAAATAAAATAAAGACCTAAATAAATAAATAAAGTCCCACATTAAGCATAAACAAAATCTGACATTTGAAACCACTTAGGAAGACTGTATGTCCCCTGAAACCATTAAACACAAAATATTAAATATTGCATACTTCTTAGAATGCTGTGATAACATGGATACTTCGGTCCTTGCCAGTTGTATATCAAGTAACTGGAATACTACAGTGCTGCAGAAGGCATAGTGACTTACAGGGGTGGCTTATAATTAGGACTTATTGTTAATTATGCTTTATTGTTGATATACTCAACATCTTATATAATCCTCTCACATCCTCCTTGGCTACAGGGCTCAGTGAACAGATGCCATCTACATACACCAGCCCGCAAGTGTGGGCGTCTTTAACAGTCATTTCAAGGGGGTATTACAAAAGAGTGTGGGCATCTTTAACAGTGTGTGGGCATCTTTAACAGTCATTTCAAGGGGGTATTACAAAAGAGTGTGGGCATCTTTAACAGTGTGTGGGCATCTTTAACAGTCATTTCAAGGGGGTATTACAAAAGAGTG
>NC_081557.1:255876759-255903141 GCF_022355385.1 Mustela nigripes | reverse complement strand
ATTTTACTAGGGATGATCCAGTTTTAATTTTATCCCATCATCTTTTATAATATTATTTTTTAAGTCTATCTTTTTTTTTTTTCCTTAGTGCCAATATTTATGTCATGGATATGGAGTTCTTAGACAACCATTAATTTCGGTATAATTTTTACAAATATTGCTCATATGTGTTTGTTATTTGTTACTTAGACTATTAAATACTATTAAAAACTTAATAAAACAAAAAAGTTAAAATCTGTCCATCTCAGGATAGCAAATACTCCCTAAAAACCCATTGACTTTAATATACTTGAATAGAGAATTAGAACAGTTCAGCTTCTGAATAGGTTAATATTTCACAAAAAATTATATTTTTCCTGAAGTTCTACTAGTTTTTTAAACTCAAATTATATATTAAATGAAAAGAAATAGTACCATGGAGGCCTGTTACTATTCAAAAAATATAAGGGACGTCTGGGTGGCTCAGTGGGTTAAAGCCCCTGCCTTTGGCTCAGGTCATGGTCTCAGGGTCCTGGGATCGAGCCCCACATCTCTGCTCAGCGGAGAACCTGTTTTCTCCTCTCTCTCTCTGCCTTCCTCTCAGACTACTTGTAATCTCTGTCTATCAAATAAATAAATAAAATATTTTTAAAATATACCAAATTAATAATTACAGCATTCTGGCGTTTTGCTGTTCCAAATGTTTAAGAAGTCGGAAACATTTGAGCTATAACATAGAACTACTCAGTATCTTCTCCAACCCACTGATGGAAATACACAAAGAGCAGAGACCACATACTCATTGTAAACTGAGTAAACAGAGATAAAGAAGAGCTCTGTGGCTCACCGGTGGTTAGAAAGTTGGCTTTCAACAGGACTAAAACCAAAGTCATACCCTATTTTTCATTCTCCTCTTGTTTACATTCAACTCTACTATTTATGTTAACAATGCAAGACAGAGGCTGTAGAGATAAAAATGGTTTACACATTTTAGGTATTAAATGTGGAATGATACTTTCATACTGCATTTATGTAATTAGATTGTCATGTTGCCTACATCTAATTTCAGCTCTTTGCTTAAAACTCACCCAATTGCTTAAAAGTTCTTGTCATTTTTAAAAAGTAATGATTGAATAATTCTGCTTTAAGTGGCAGAAATGGTTAATTTGGACACACACTGACAAGAAAAAGCAATGGAAGACAGTAATAGGGCAGTCAATGCCAAGTGAAATAAAACAATTGTGCCAGTAGTTGGAATGCCATATGGAAAAACGAAGCCTGGTTTCATAACCAGAATGGAGAAAAATCTGTCAAGGTTTATTTTTGTTGCATATTCATGACCTGATAAATTGTGTTAATTGCTAAAAGAATGAAGAGTCACCCAAGGATGGATTTGTTGTGATAAAAATGGAATATGCTAAGAATAGCAAAATGCAGTTTCAAAAATATATATAGGTAGTGGTTCAAGGTTTTTATTTCACTTAGAACTGGCAGGGGGGGGAAATGTTATTTTATCCCTATTGAAATGTATTTTCATATTTCATTATAGTTTTCTTTTTTTTAAGATTATATTTATTTATTTGACAAAGGGAGATATAGTGAAAGAGGGAACAGAAGCAGGGGGAGTGGGAGAGGGAGGAGAGGCTTCCCGCTGAGCAGGGAGTCTGATGTGGGCTCGATCCCAGGACCCTGGGACCATGACCTGAGCCGAAGGCAGATGCTTCACAACTGAGCCACCCAAGCTCCTCCGTTGTAGCTTTCTTAAAGAGCAGAAATCTCACATCTTGAGTCATTTATCACATATATAAATATATGTACTTATTTATCACATATATAAATAGATACACATTAAATGAAAAGTGTTTGAGACAATTTCCTATGTCTTTTTAAAATTCTGTTTTATTCTATAAAGTGCTACCTGTGCTACCTCTGACCATAAATAAAATACTTTTTTTGTGTTTTCTTGGAGGTAGTGGTGGTGGTGGTTTTTGCACAAACCTAGAAGGAATAGTTTGGATTTGAAGTCCAAACAAATGTGAACACATTAATTTTAGGCTCACATTTCCAAACACCACCTTCCAAACTCCCCAATTAAATCAAATGTAATTTAAAAACAATCCATTTTACATACAAACCATGAACGTTGCTTTGAGTGCTAGCTTTCAGCAGGTTTTAAGAGGCAAGCTTAAGAGAACCAAGGCATAAAAGCTACTAAGCAAATGGTTCCTGTTTTTTTTTCTTTTGTTTTGTTTTTCTTTTTGAATAGACAGAGATAAATATAAAAGATTGTATTTAGTGACTAAGCTATGAAAAAAGTGCCAAACTAAGTACTAAGTGAAAGTGGCATTTCAGATACTTTTCAGCAATTACCCAAAGCTTTGGCTTGATTTGCTTGGATAACTCATAAGATCCATTCAAGGAAACCTGTGGTTTAGGAGCAGTTCTAGAAAAAGCTATTACTTTAAAAGTTCTCTGAAGTAGTCTCATTGTCTAGAACTATTGTATATTCTCACTAGGTTTTCCTAACTCCATACCAACCTAGAAAAGCCTCTTGGAATTTAACAATGAGCCAACTGCCTAGCTTCAAAGACATGGAATCAACTAGCCTTCTTTTAAGTCAGTGTTTTCAGACAACAATTAAATAACTACTTTTCGGTATTCTAACTTGACTCATTACCAAGAACGGAAGTAAAGCTATAATAGTTGAAATACCATATTCACACAAACCACAAATTTGTCTGTGAAATTACTATATACAGACTTTTGTAAGAGTCATGCCTAAGGGCTCCATTGTGACAACATGAAATAGTAAGAAATATGCACTAAACAAATGGTACAAACCAACTAATGGTGTATTATCCATTAATATATCCTCAACTTAATAACGTTCACCAGAATCAACTTCTAGGATAATAAGTGTCTTCTTATGTGCTACTATTAGGTAGGAATGTTTTAAGAAACTGTTCAAAGTGTATTGCATTGAAATGTGATAGAAGGATAATACAACATAAAAATAACAGTACTATTTTAAAACATAAAAATTTACAGAATATGATTTAGATTTTCTTATTCCTATCCCATATCATACTGAACTTTTCCTTTGAAGTATGTTACCCTTATATTCACATGTCTTCCTTCTAAACTCTAAATTCCCTGAGGGTAAGACTGGTAACTCTGTTGTCACTACTATATTTTGCTACCAAATAAAGTGTTTGCTACACAGAATAGGCTCCAGAAATGTTTTTGAGAAAATAAGAACCCCCCCTAAAATTTGATTCATTGGAGTACAGCTTTCTGGAGTGATATAAATGTACCTACAGATAATGGATTTCAAAGGTAAGTAAACAATTTTTAGAAGTGGTCACAAATTTTATACATGTCTCTTAAATCATTTTCTTTATAATGAGACAGCATTAGATGTTATATGAATCCCATATGTCACATCGGTCCAAAGCATACACATTCCATCAAACTGGCTCATTATTAACAAATCTAGCATTTATAAAGCAACCACGTAGATGGAGTACCATAGGCTCTTCATTTTAAGACCAATGTGCAATAGTATGTAGCAAATCAACCCACATGCATACATACTTCTTTCTCAAGCAGCAGGGCATCACTGAATTATAAGGAAGTCAATCTCTTTACCTAGAGTACCTCTTAATATCATGTCAATGCTTACATGAATACAGGCTACTACACATATTTTTTAGAAAGTCATTTTTTCATTTAATATTGAAAACAAACCAAGGATGAAATTATATGCATATTTCAGCAGGTGGTAAGATAATAACCACAAAGATAATAAAATATCCATAATAAATATTACTATTTATCAAGCAGGTAGGAAATGTCAGGCGATTTAAAAGACCCTTATATACACTACCTCATGCAATCTTTACATCTACTTTCTAGATAAGGAAATTAATTTTCAAGGGACATGCAGGAAGTTTTAACAATTTTCTCAGAATCACATGATTAAGTTAAAGAGCTATCATTTGACATCAGGTTTACTGAATATTCAAATACATGTTATTTTCCTCTATTCAATATCCCTTTTGTTACTTATATTAACCCTGTAAATCCAAGCTGCAGCTGGCATTCAACATGTTTATTTCTCTGATTGTAATTTCATTTAATGTCATTAAAAAGTAATTTTCCTCGAGGAAATTCAGCAACAACCATGATAATCTATCCAAATAAGAGGAATTTCATATTTAGTAATACATTTCTTGACACTGCATATGATATTAGCCTTTTAGTTGATACCAAGGAAAGTTGACAGTTTTGACTAAGAGAAAAAAAAACAAAAGGAAATCTTGTTCCACAGTATAATAAAAAGAATATTTAAAGTGACAAAAACAAATCATGTCCCCATATGAACACATACCAACTCCCCAAAATGTTTCCAAAACTCAGCCAGCTCACAGAAGTGTAATTATAGAACACGGGAATAATAATAGATACAGTGACTGGGAACTAACTGTGTATTGATTCTTATTTACTCATTTTCAGATTGTTCCATTATTTTCATTTTATCTAAGAATACTTCTTGATTTTGTTGATTATCTTTCCTTGCATGTATTAGAATTTTAGTTTGCAAGCTCATGTCGTGTATTTTTAAACTTTGGTCCCTGCTTATTCCCATCTATTACCACACTGTGATTGTACAGAACAAGTTTTCTTTTTTTATTGTAGCTTTATCACTCCCATCCCATGGTGATGGTGAGCAGATGGACATTACAGATCCAATCACTTTATCATAAGGCGACTTAGCGCAGATTCTGCTTGCAAGTTCTACCTCCAGTAGCTCCAGGCATAGGTCAGTTGCAGCCTCTGTTTACAGCTAGAGGTTTAAGTCCCTATTTTACACGCGAGTTTGGTTCAGGTAACTCATGTTACATTTGGCATTGTTTTTTGCTTGTTTTATGGCACATTGATCATTTTCCTTCCTTCCTTCCTTGCCTTTCTTTCTTTCTTCTTTCTTTTTCTTTCCTTCTTTCTCTTTCTTTCTTTCTCTCTTCCTTTCCTTTTCCCTTTCTTTCTTTCTTTTATTTCTTTCTTCTTTCTTCATCTTTCTTTATCTCATTTGCCTACTGCAGAGATGCAGAGGGTAAATATATCTATTGGATCCATCCATTCCTTGCTATCCTCTTTGCTTTAGGTCACTATCTTTCACCTACTGTAATAATATTGTGATGATTTCCTCCAGAGAAACCCTTGAGCGGTAGGAATGGCATTGTTTTAAGGCTGATAGGATAATGTAGAAGGCTATGTCAACAGGGATATTTTGAATAGCTAAATAAATGGGACCAGTGTTAATGCAGAAATACAAAAGGGGAGGAAGTTAAAAAGTTCAGATAAAGAATTCAGTTTTGAACTAGTATTAAGTTTTGGGATCCAGCAATTTTTCCAGAGGTCTCTAGGACTACTTCAGGTACATCAGACAATTTGTCTCCAGCAGTGTCTAATGAAAAGAACGCTGACCTGCAGATCAGAAAGCTTGCTTATTTGCTATTGTTCTTACCCGTTGTTTTCATATTGGGTCTTTTTTCTTTTTGTTTTTGATGTATGTGTATCTATGTGTTTGCTTTTAACATTAAGCAGGTTATTTAACATGTAGGTTGTTTTCTCTATATGCAGATGTAATTTTTGATAGTAATACCAGCTTGGTAATTATACCAGGTTATTATAAAAATCAACCGGTTATAGTTATCAAAGATCTGTGGAGCCCTGTACAAAATTTGTCTGCAGAGTCCTATGCAAAACTAAGGAATTATTATTAGGTAATTTAATCCCACATTTAATTGGACTAGATCTAGATGATAGTCTCTACTCTTCTTAGATATTCATAATTAGCCTATATAAGTGGGCTCATTTAAAAATGAATCTAAACATCATGTTAACTTTTGCTATATATTACAGATCCTATGAAGTATTGTATAACATTGTAAAAAGTATTTGATTTTTTCCATCAGCTCCACCTAATTTGAGAGCTTCTTTGCATCTTAAAATCTAGATGTCCTGTTTAAAAAAAAAAAAAAATATCCGTGGCATAAAGTTTAACCAAATGGTCACTTAATTTACAATAGATCAAAATAACTTCAAAATATTAAACAAAAATTGCGACTTGTTTAACCATATATCAGGATTCCGTATTATTTGTAAGAATGATTTGGAAAATAAAGACCATGATTACTGATTAAATTTCCTTATGTTTTATGTTATAATACTTGGGAACGTTTCCTATGACACAAATTTCCATGACACAAGTCTTCTCAAGTTGTTAGAAATTTGCTTTTCCCTAACTGTGTCCTTTGTAATTTGGAGAAATTGTCCCATAAACACTCAGAATCACATCCCTCACTTCTTCTACTCTCATTTCTCTCTTCTGACAAGACCACTTGCTAATGACACTTCCTCTGCATCTGTGCCTCAGACTGACTTTACTACTGCCCCCTGACTTCAGGTAATAGATCACTGCTCTCTCAGGCATCAGGTTTTAACTTCCTATTTGTCAAGGGAAAACATCCATATTTTCATCTGCCACTCCTGTATCAGAGTCTTTCCAAGATAACTAATAATAAAAGTTATTTTCCTCTGAGAAGTCTCTTGACCACTTCCATAGATGTATGGTCCACTTTGATCTTTATATTAACGTTCACTGCCAGCACATTTCTATAAAAATCCACGTTATTCAGTAGTACTCATGGCATACTTATTAAATAATTGTGTTTTGTTTTTGTTTTTTGTAATTTAGGGAATACTGACCAGAGAATACAGGTAAGTTTCTAAACTGAATTTATGCCTGACATCTGGAGAATTCTGGTGAAGAGGGTTGCATCTGTGCCAAGTTCAGCACGTACTCTCCCTTTACTAGTTTTCACACTCTAATGAAGCTTTGTGATAGAAGAAAAGCAGTAGAGGTTCAGACAAATGGAAACACCTATAACCCCCACGCTTCCAGGCAGAAGTGCATTCAGGTGACAATAGTGTGCATCTTCCTAATTATGTTTCATTTCATCCCATCTTTTACTGGAATTTATTTTATCCTTCCATCAGTATGCTATTTAAGTCCCTTCCCTCCTTAGTGCACATATTCAGGTAAGTATTCTCCAGCAATGACTTTTAACTCATCAGTCAAAAGCCATGTTCTTTTCTTCCTGGGTGCGCAGTCCTACTACATTTTCCAAGTTCCATTGTAGGTGTGGCCCTGTGACTGAACCCAGGCCAATGCATTTGAGACGTAATGAGTGGTACTTCCATGCTAGAACATAGAAATCTCCATGCACTCTCATCCTACCTCTTCCCTCTTCTTCCAGCTGGAAAACGACGGTGGCGACTTAGACTTGACTACATAGGCAACTCAGACTTGCACAGGCTGATGCTGGAAACCAATGCCAGAGATGATCAAATGTCTGGCAAACTGAGTGCCAGAAAGATTGTATAAGAAGAACAGTCCCTCCCCCGCCATGCTATGAACACTTGCACAGATTTTTTTTTTTTTTAAAGATTTTATTTATTTATTTTGGGGGAGAGAGAGAGAGAGAGCTTCAGAGTGAGCTTGAACAGAGAATGAACTCTGTCAGAGGCCGAGGGAAAGACAGGATCTCAAGCAGACTCCCTACTGAGGGTTGAGCTTGACACAGGACTCCATCTCACTAACCTGAGATCATGCCCTGAGAAGAAATCAAGAGTCAGAGACTCGACTGACTGAACCATTCAGGTGCCCCAACATATTCTTTTATAAACCACGAAGACTATAGTGTCTATTTGTTACCCCAGCCTAGATTATGCAAACTAATAAAGTACCTGTGAGATTTTTCAAAAGTTGATGATTTGTAAGTCTTGACTACTTAAAAGATTTTATTTTGTTTTCATGTCCAGTCTTCAAGGTTTTGTGATTTTGTGAAAGATAGTGATTAGTTGATTTATCTCTTCTGTCTGAATGATTGTTTTACCACAGGATAATGCAGCTAATTTGTGGGAAGTTCAACTGAAACCACGAGTACAACAAATGGCCAACAGCTACTGAATATCTGAAAATTAAGCTTTTTCCTTTGGGGCAAAAGAACCTAATTTGTATTCAATTACCCAATTAATGGTCACAAATCACCCATGCCTGAAGTGGTTACACTAAGGAGAAACCACTGTATATTCAGATATAAAACACAGTTAATTTCCATTTCAATGGAGTTCTCAACAATCCCCTGAGATATGATTAAGCAATCATACAGACCTTAGCACTGCTTGTAAGTATTCAACACCATTTGAGGTACTAGAAGTTAATAATTTATTATTAGTATTCAATCTTCATTTATCAAATAGTCAGTGTAGAGGGAATAGCATATTGTAAAAGACTCTTTTTCATGAACCATTGATAGAAAGTAAGTAAACTGGAGTTAAGTACCTGTTGAGTGATGATGGATATCGACATACTACTGAAAGCGCCAATACATTCTTTTGGTGGTCTATGACAGATCGGAAGTAATGGGCATTTGCTTCCTGAAGTTTTGTTTTGATCCCATGTATACGTATGTATAAGGATATGTGTGTGTCTGTGTAAGATATACAAGTTTTAGAATAAGTAAGTGCCTTTATATTATAGTGCTAAATGTTGTCTTTAGGTTTCCCAGTAATTTTAAAGACTTCATTTATCACTTCTGTAGAACATATCTCCTCCATGAATTGTTTATATTGCAATCAACGATAAAATATGAATTGTGCATTGGATAAACTGTTTGAGTGCATTTATATTTTAAAAATCTCTAGATCGTGTTTTGCTTGATCGTGGCATATATGATAAAAATAATTAATGCTCCCAGGCGGGATTATTATATGTCACACATTGTTCTATGTGTAATACATGTGTTAACTCATGTAATACTCTCAGTGACTCTACAGAAGTCTACCACATTTACAATAAGAAACTGGCTTTTATTTTTTTTTTAAGATTTTATTTATTTGCCAGAGATAGAGAGAGAGAGTACACACAAGCAGGCAGAGAGGCAGGCAGAGGGAGCGGGAGAAGCAGGCTCCCTGCTGAGCAAGGAGCCCGATGCCGAACTTGATCCCAGAACCTTGGAATCATGACCTGAGCCGAAGGCAGCGGCTTAACCAACTGAGCCACCCAGGTGTTCCAAGAAACTGGCTCTTAAAATGGTTAAAGATCTTGCCTTAAAGTCTCACAACTAGAAGTGACAGAGATGTGATTTGAGCTCAGCTGCCCTGGCTCCAGAATTTAGTATATATATTGACCACATTTTCATTTATGAACACCTAAGTAAGCTTTCAGATATGTTTTAGGTATTTTTTCCCCAAATCCATTAAAAATTTTTAAAGAGCCAAAGGAAAAATATTAAACCAGCTTATTTCATTGCATAAATATTTGAATAGAAAATGTTTTAGGGAGATTATGGATGATGAATTTTATCTGAAGCAGCTTAAGTTAATATTGTTTTTTCATTTCAAACTTCTGCTCAAAATCAAATACAAGTAATGGTAGTCATGAGAATCTTAGCATATTTGTTTAAAAAGCAAATCAGTGTAAAATTCTTTGTCCCCCTTCTTTAAGTGTATACATTATTTTTGTTTTTATTTCAACATATTGGTCAGAATAGGTTCATTTCTTTCTCTACCACTTAGCACTTCTGACACATAGCATATTACAAAAACTCTTAGCATCTTTTTTCTCTTGGTAATAAGCAACAGCTGGTAATTCCAAACAAATAATATTGTTTATCTCATAGAGCTACTGAGAGGATAAAGTTAACTTTTCAGGTAAATCATACTGCATACGGTCAGAAACAAAAGGGAGGCACAATAAATGATATTTAATAATAATAAAATGTAAAATTGTACAGAAATGTAAAGGTGTGTCTTCTTGTGGCTTAACTTTGAAAATGAGTCACTAAAACTACACTAAGATAACACAAATTATTATTATGGCCTTTACAACTGAAAATCTTAATAATTGTTCTAGAGCTATTATTCCTTTAATTCATCTAAAGGTATAGTAGTAGGAAATATGACTCCTACTAATCCCTAAAGATTTGCAGTCCCTAAACTCCTACTAAACTTGCAATGACAAGAGAGAGCCAAAACAGTGCAAGCGCTCCTGGAGAGAAAAATAGATACTAGATCTGAGTAAATATAGCAGAGACTAGATGCTGAACTCACAAGTATCCCAGAGGAATATTTTTACCAATCCTAAAACAAGGCCTCACTAACTCACTTCTGTAGTCAACACTTTGGAATGTCTTAGTTTGATAGTAAAGAACCATCCAAGAACCTATTGCAATCTGCTAACTGTAGCGTGAGCTTTCAACCATATTAGGAATGGTTCTGAGTGTTCTATAGCAGCAGACCATTATGACATGGTTTTAAGATTTATTTTTCTTTAGTCAGATTTATGTCAAGCTATTGCTCTGAACAGATCAATTTGCCTCAACTTAATTCATACATTATTGATATTTATTCCACCTTTATATTATGTGATAGGCTCTATTACTTTTCCTCATACACATTCAGAGTTATTCCTGTAATAATTTTCTTCAATCATATTTGTCATTTTTTCTAGTACATGTTTAATGATTGGGCGTATTATGTGATTTGTTTTAATGATTGAAAGACCATATCATCTATACATTATTTCTTTCAGATTTTTAATTAAATCAACTTTGAACCATATTAAGATATTGACTATTAAATAGAGCTCATTTTTGTCATTTTGGTTGGCAAATTATACTCTTTTTTCCCACTGCACAGCCAAGAAATGGTAACTCTGTGCTCATTTGTTGTTTATTTGTTTGTTTCAAGAACACAATCCATTGTGAACACAACTGTTTCTTTTCCTTTTTTTTTTATCCATGTATCACACACTAGAAAGACTATATGATTCTAGTACCTTCCTTAGTCCCTACGGTTTTTTTTTTTTTTTTTTTTTTTTTTTAATCTTTCACCCCCACCCTGGTCTCTATGTCCCTTCTGCATTGAATAGTCTCTCTTTTAACACAGTTCTATTTCAGATAAACATAACTACTATGTGCTAATTCGCCTTGTTCAATATAATCCTTAGAAAAATCTTTGGTGAAGGTATCTAGATAATTCTGCCTTCTTGTGTTTCCTCTCTTTCCTCAGATATCAATCCATCTACCACTTCACACACCACATGAATTGTTTTGGAACACATTTGGGACATATTTCCTAATTTATTTTGCTTCTGAGCATTAGTTTCTTATTTTTAATCACCCAAATATAAATATTTATTCTCTGGCATTCAATTTTTGTGTATTTGACCCCCTATTTTTAAAACAATGATTGGGGCACCTGGGGGCTCTGTGGATTAAGCCTCTGCCTTCAGCTCAGATCATGATCTCAGGGTCCTGGGATCTAGTCCAGCATCAGGATCCCTGTTCAACAGGAAACCTGCTTCCCCCTCTCTCTCTGTCTCTCTATCTATTTGTGATCTCTCTCTCTCTGTGTCAAATAAATAAAATCTTTTTTAAAAAGTAAAAAATAAAAAATAAAACAAGATTGATCTATAGTATTTGTTATTTATGTCTTTACTAAAAATGGTTAACTTCCTCATTTAAGTTTGAAAATCAGTCTACGTGAACATAACTGAAATAAAAAAGTTATAAACAATACATTAAAAACCAACTTTTCTATTTCAATATATTTAGCTTATGTTTGCCTTGCATGCATATTTCTGCTTTTTCAAATTACCTTTTACCTTGATTTCGTTTGGGATCTCGAAGACGGTGTGAGAAACCCATGTCTGAGTATTATTTTCCCACTCACCAAACTTAACATTCTCTTAGCTTCTTAGAACCAAGACCCACACAATAAAAATATGGATGGTTTAATCACATGGCACTTATAATGCCCCAAACTGATAGTCTTCTCCAACACCGTCTTCATTGGCGACTTCAACATTGCTCATCTTACCTGGAGCATTACACACGAATGAAATGTTTGTTCCAGGTCTTTTCCTCAGTTCTTTCTTCACGCTCATGTCAAAATGCCTTTTATGAAAACACAGCTACCCTTTATAATACATTCCATATAAATAGGTGTTATTAGAAAATAAGCCGGTCCACTGTTGAATACATTTGAAAAATGTTGATTAAGTACAGCCGGTGAGCTTTCAAGTTTTTAATTTGATAGTGTGCACTCTTAATTTCAAAAGAATTATACATTCAGTATTTCCCCAACAAGATACACTTTCACCTAGCATCATGGCAAAATAACATAATAAAATAGACACAATGAGAAAGTCTGTCAACACAGCACAGCAAACTCCCAAAGATCTGGCCTCTTCATAGCTCTCCAGAGAACTGTGTTTGTCGCTTGCTTGTTTTGTTTGTTTCTTTAAAGAGCAGAATCCATTGTAAACAATTTATTTTTCTTTTCCTTTTTTCTTTTTTTCCCCCCCAGCATCACACACTAGAAAGACTTACATAATTGTAGTACCTTCACTGGCCCACTGTGTTTCTAATCTTTATTTTTCTCTTTTGGTTTCTATGTCCCGTCTGCATTGAATAATCCTTTTTCACACAGTCCTTCTTGAAGATATGGACTAATGCCATTAATACCATATCCGTCTTTTATGCCTGTTACCTCACATAATATCTGGCACAAATTTGACATGCAATAAATATTTATTGAATAAATCAGTAAACATACATGTAGCTGCTAATGCACACAAACTGTATGGTCAGTGATTGCCCTCAGTTTTCTCTGTTCTTTAACTTAAGGCTTTCTTTCACACCAGCACTCATGATTTACCACAATTTCACATTATCCAAAAAATTCAAATTATTAAGGAATATAAAATGCCAGGGTTTAGTATGACAACAAGCAACATCTACCTTCTGTTTCCAATTATAGGAGCAGTAAACTTAGTTAAGTTTATCATAACCTATTTTTACTTTTCAAACATTAAAAACAGATTATATTCTTTAAGCCTGATTCATCTGGTAGATTTACGATGATTCTGTTTTCTTATTAATTAATTTTCTTTGAGGAATAGGACTAATTTGCCAGTATACCAAATATGTTTGGCTGCAAAGAATTATGTCAGAGCCAACATCTGATTCTTCGGCTTTTCTTATATGGTCATAACATGGCTGCTGCATACCCTGTCATTTTCAGTTTTCAAGGCAGGATGGAAAGTAGAATTCACTGGTTGACTGACTGTCTGGCATATATATATATATATATATATATTCTTTTTTGTTTTGTTTTGTTTGAGAAAGTACATGTTTTCCCAGAAGCCAGATGTCTTCCCAGTTCCTTTAAGTTCCCTAGAGTGGGCTTCTGTTTAGTCACATTAGCCTGACCTGCTTTGTATGTCCAATCATAGCTGCAACTGAAGCTGGGAAGTGTGGAGTGGAATTTTCCTATTTGACTTCCATTAAGATCTATCCCTTAGGACCAAGCATCTTGTAATAGCAGAGTTCTGCTAATAAGGTAGAAGAGGATGTTGCTTACTTGCTTGCCTTTGAAACTTTCATTCTTTCTTTCCAGTATCATCTAATATGAAAGCAGAACCTTATAAATACTTTTGCAACAGAAACAATTATTTCACTAAATAAGAATCCAGTTCCCTTCCTATGTGTGTGTGTGTGTGTGTGTGTGTGTTTATACACACATTTATATATCTCCTAAGAGGAAGGAGGACTGTCCTGCATTTTCACTACTAAAAATATATTTCTTTATAACATTATAAAAGTGTGCATAGTTAAAATTTTCAGTCTTTGAAGTTCAGTAATATTTTTTCCAACAATTTCTTACCATTTTTTTTAAAAGATTTTATTTATTTATTTGACAGAGGGAGAGAGATCACAAGTAGGCAGAGAGGCAGGCAGAGAGAGGTGGGGAAGCAGGCTCCCTGCTGAGCAGAGAGCCCGATTCATTCGGGGCTCGATCCCAGGACCCTGAGATCATGACCTGAGCCGAAGGCAGGGGCTTAACCCACTGAGCCACCGGGGCATCCCAACAATTTCTTAACATTTTTGACAAAGAATTAATGTTTTACAATTTGAAGGCCTAAAAAAGAATAATTTTCTGAAGAAAAGGAGACAAGAAGTCTTAATGAGGGCCAGGGAGATAAAGAAGTCTACATTAACACACTGACCAGATGGGTTGTCACAGTGAAGGGATCTCCCTTGTGGGGTAGCAATGAGGACCGGAATGAGAAGAGACACCCAATGAGAGGTTGGAGGAAAGGGAAAACTTCACAAATTTAACTATTTTACATCTTCCAAGGAACCAACTGTGGCTTTCTCAAGGTACTGAAAAGGTTTACAGTTTTTAAAAGATACTATTTTTTCATTTGGAAAATTATATTACTGGATAGACTATAGTCAATCAGGCCCATTTGATCCTTACAAATCTTTTGGTGAATTTTCAAAAAGTGACACTCTTCATTCCTTTTATCTAACTATATTCATAGCTAAAATATTTCTTAATACATATGTGTAATATTTTCTTCTCACATAGATGCTCCCTTGTTATGCCCAACAGTAGTCCTAAATATGTTCTCTTAAATACATACTTTTAAATTATTTGTATACTATTAACATATCAAAGGGATGCAGATGAATTAATCAGAGCTGTGAATCGTTTCTTTGTTAGACTATCAGCAGAAGAAATATTAGGTGCAATGTAATTATCAGTTCCACCATTTTTGAGCTATAGAACAATGGAAGAGTGATTGGCGTTAGCCTTGATATATACAGTAGTAGTATCCTATAGCTGCTATAACAAAGTATCACAAATGTAGCAGCTTAAATAATACAAGTTTATTATCTTAAAGTTCTGTTAAACTGTAAAACAAGTGCTCTTAACAACTTCATTATCTTTATAACCCATCATTATTAAACTATTTAGTAATCGAAACTTGCTGTGATTTTTCTTATATTTGACTATTTATATATCTAATACTTCAACTTAAAATGCTTTAGGTCTGCCTCTTTCTCCATCTCCTAATTCTCATCTATACCTTATCTGAGTCATATTTTTAAATGTGGATAGGCGCTAATTCCTGCCTAAGATTGTGGCAGGTTTTTCTCATTGTTTCATAGAATCCTTCATTTATCCCTCATGTCACTAGTCCTCATTCTGCAGCTGCCTTCATGTCTGTATTTCCTCCTAACACTATCAGCTAAGTGAAGATAGGAATATTGCTTTCTCAAGTTATTATTATTTTTTTAAGATTTTATTTATTTATTTGAGAGAGAGACAGTGAGAGAGAGCACGAGCGAGGAGAAGGTCAGAGAGAGAAGCAGACTCCCCGTGTTGCTGGGAGCCCAATGCGGGACTCGATCCCGGGACTCCAGGATCATGACCTGAGCTGAAGGCAGTCGTCCAACCAACTGAGCCACCCAGGCGTCCCTGCTTTCTCAACTTCTATTGCATTTCTTCTACTTAGCACTGCATCCATATAAATATTTGTTGAATAAACACTTTAATAAATAAGTTAAATAATGAGATATTTCAATTAATGAAAAATCCAAGAATATCTGACTAGATAAAGATAGCAATATATGTTCAATCACTGATGGGAACACTTGGAACTATCATATTTTTACTTAAGATTGTAGATATTGAAATTTAAATTCAGTTAGAAAACTAAGAAGTTATCTTCCTTAAGTGAATAAATTGGGAATATCTGTCAGTATTCTAAAGAATTTCATAAACAGTATTTCTGGAAATGTTGATTGTTAGGCTGAAGCAATTTCAATTTTAACTTAATTTGAGGGTTTTTTTGTTGTTTTTGAAAAAAGTTGTGATTCTACTGCTATTAGTTGTGATTCTCTGTATCTGTCTCATTGGGATCGCGGTTCCCCCTATGACCTCACTTCTTTGATAGACCTTTAAAACACTACTGATTCTTAATTTGTTCAGTTTTTTACTTGTTGGGATGGAGTGACACCTTCTAAGCTCCGGGCATGTGAGACTGGAAACAAGAAGTCTTGACTCATACTTCTAAGCGGTCAGTGGTCAGTTAGAAACAATCATATCTTTGTCATCTTCCTTGAGACAGTGCTTGGAATTCAATCATATAAAATGGTGACTTCACAGACAAATACATAATACCCATTATGACACCAGCAGTGAATATAAATCTAAAATTAAAATGTTGAATACTTACCATATGACTTTAACTATCCTTTCTTAATCATTAATTCTTGTCTTACATGCTATCTATCATCATTGGTTCCTTCAGGCTGCCAGGTAAAGCAATGATTGCCCATTTGCTTTGAAGTTATCTATATGGGAGATTAGAAACAAGGACACAAGGACTAGTTGCCTTAAAATTTAAAAAAGAAAATAGAAATTATGAAAAGAAAATATATACTAGAAAAACTTAAAGTAAGTTAGTGGCCCATTTTTGCAAATTATCTGTGGCTGAAAGGAAGGTAAAAAGAGGACACACAGGTTGAACGATCCAATTAGATTTACAGATATTCCAGAAGATGAAGGAAAAAGAAATAAAACATGTATCTCTAAGGTGATTAGGGAGGGAAGAAATGAACAAAAGGTCCATGTTAAATTCTCATTTCCTATAGAAAATAGAAATAGATATTGTTGGAAGTGATTAGACTCCATTAATATCATTACTGTCACCATCTTCCCTTGACCTTCTGTCAGAAAGTAGGGCTTAATGACTCCACATGGATTCAGGAAAAAAAAAAAAAAAAAAAACTCACAGAACTGAGATACACAACTTGCATAGGAGTCTCACGTATATACCTGATTATTCTGTCATGAAATCAAAATTCCATCTTGTCATTTGTGTAGTAATCTGTATCTCAGGACCTGCTCATATGATGTGGCAGTATGAAAATACTCTCACGTGTCTTATAAAGATAGTATACATTGCTGCCTAAACTTAACCTTTATGTCATTAATAGACAGTATACCAAAAATTAACTTTAAAATTTAGCCTTCTGAGTAACAAGGAATACATTTTCACATAGATTAATTCATAGGATGTGGGAAGGTTATGAATTAGACAGCATCCGTGGCAATTAGAGAAGTATACTCTCCTATAAATCCAGAAGAGTAAGTTACATGCATCTGGGCACACAGTCAATTATAATTGAAAAGTTACTCTGAATTCAAGAACACTGCATGAATTTCATGACCTGTGTTTTCAGATTCCACTATTTATATAACACTGCTTTCTCTCTGTATAAAAGATAGAGAAGTATGGAAATGTGCAAACATTGCTATGCATAGAAATGCAAAGGGGTATGTGGAATAAGTAAATCCACACAAATTTACAGTGATTGAAAAAAGAAGGAAAAAGAGAAATGAAACAAGAAAGAAGTGTTTTAGAGGTAAAGAAATGACTAAGTACATGCTGTGCTTTCTCCTCCATTGTCCAACCATAAAAACTATGTCCATTTAAATATACTTTATTATAACTATGTGAACATATTTTAAATATATAAGCAAACTTTTTTCACCTAAGTAAGCCATGTTGCCAAAATCTTAATGTTTATAAATTTCAGAGTATTATTGCGTTTTTCCTAGACTAACACTTAAATTCCTGGTACATTTTTATAAATAAAGAAATGGTAAAATCTCCACTCAAGGAGGAAGCCTTCTATCTTTTTAGTCAACAAACTTTCAGTGAGTAATGTCTAGTAAGTGTTATTGAAGATTATTATTTAATTCTATTGTAAGGGCCTACTTAGCCAGAGGGATTCCTTCTTGGGTTAAACAGTGATTTTTTTGCTTATGTAGGAAAACTTAAACTGACCCTGCTCCCCTTCCCCCCAGGGGACTTACTTAAAAACAAGTCCCAGAAACCCGTCCCAGGTAACAAAGCCCAAATACAACAGTGGATCAGGCCAAATGGAGACATCCAATCAGGGAGAGGGACATACTCTCTCCCTAGCTACCAAGGACTATGGGCCCTGCCTTTTGGGCATCTTTTGGGCCCCAATTCTGACCAAGGTGATAGGCTAGTTCAAATGTCTACTATAGGATAAATTGTAATTCAATCGGTCACTTATGTGTTGCCTAGCAGGACTGTGCAGCTTTCTCTGTGTTACAATCTCATTGGCCATCTGTGCGTGGCCAGGCCCAACCTCATAACCTTTGCCCTTAAAAGCTAGTCTGTGAAAAAGAGAGAGGTCGCCCTCTCGGTAAGAGCCGCGGCCCCGAACGTTCAGTTTGACTCTTGATGCTTGGTGCAAAATAAAGCTTTGTTTGACCTTCGCTTTATATCAGTCTCGCTCCTTTAATCATGGACCCATTATTGGGGGACCTTTCACTATTTGTCACTAATGACAGCCACTGCTGCTAAAAGAGACTGTAAATATGCACATTTGTAAAAAGAAAGAATGACAAATGATGATTTTATGGTTATCAACTTAGTTTTTAGAAGTTTTTATATAAGTACTAGGGAAAGTAACAAATAGAAAGAAGAGCTTTTATCATTAGAATTTCAATTCTACACCCTTTACTTACTATTTGTAGTACTAGCAAAAAACTGTAGGGGAAATGTAATGGGTTTACTACATATTACATGTATTGTAAAAACAAGTAACAACCCAAAAAATTCAATGTGCTGATTGATCTAGCAAATATAAGTCCACTTATATCCATAGTTAAGACTTTCTTCAATGAACATAAGATGAAGCACTTCTCTGATAAAAGTATGGTTTATTTTATTTTCTATGGCTTATTAAGTTATGCTTGGCTAATTATGACGTGGTTATTCTCCAAAAGGGAAAAGGTAAAATGCCATATCTGAAACCCTCTTGAATGTGAGAGAGCGTATTTTGGTAAAAGAAAGAAATAGGTTGCAACTTGATTTTATTTTTAATGGCTAAAAATTTTCTGTTTTCATTATCTTCATTAGTTACAGAATACTTCTATCTCCTTTCACTTTTCTTTTTTTTTTTTAGGTTTTTTTTAATTAATTTTTTATTTTTTATAAACATATATTTTTATCCCCAGGGGTACAGGTCTGTGAATCACCAGGTTTACACACTTCACAGCACTCACCAAAGCACATACCTTTCACTTTTCTAAGTAAATTTTACATGCAACACATTATAGGGCTTTACATATCCAGAGTCTATCCAAATCTCACTTTTTCATAATGGTTTTTGAGAAATTACAAAATTGCTCTCATCCTGCAGGTGAACTCACAGTTAAAATATGTGTACTACAGGCTGCAAACAAATCACACTAAGCCAACTCCATGTTTTAATTAAAAAAAAAAATGACTAAAGTTTTCTTTTAAAAAAATCACAGCTTTCAGAGTTAAAAGCTTTTTCTCTAATCTTACACCACCTATTTGAATCTATTCTAAACAATCTTAGTTATACACCCTCACAAATTCAGAAATTTATTTCCTAGACAGAGCTCTAACCATCGTGGAAGAGATAAAACAAGAATGACTGGGTTCAGAATACAGATCAAATGAGAGAAATGTCCAGAAAATTCCAGCAGCAGTCAATCCAAGACACCCTTCAGGTACTGAGCATAGAGTCTGATGCTTAGCTTATCCATGAATATTAACTGAATGAAAGAAATGAATAACTAAATCAGTCCCTGAAGAAATACTTTGATAGAAAAATAATCATGGACAAGATGGTGAGGTGGTAGTATACCAACTTAAGGGAAACTCTCAGCACTTAAGAACACCAGTCAGGACTATGCAAATACTATATGTTAGTAATAATTATAAGATTATAGTGATATTTAAAAATAGATAAAACCAAATAAAAATACAGCATTTTGTGAAAAAAAAATTGTAAAACCCCACCAAGTTCTTCGATCTTTCTTAAGCTATTTATTCAATAACCAAAGACGACAGTAGAAATCATATCTATGGCCAGTCACTGAAATGTGGTATCTCCTAGATCACCATGCTTTCTCAAGATTAACCTAGCATTTTGAATCATCTTTCAAATGAATGGAAGTTCCTTCTAAGCTGAAACTGATGATTTTTCTAAATATTTACCTTCAAGTGTCTAATTCCATGCAGAATATCTTAAGTAAATGATATCACCATTCTCAGGAGGTATGTAAGGCAACATTTCCCATGGTCTTAACAACCAACAGGTAAAAGACTCCCAAGATGATAAAACTACACTGAGAGGGAGATGAGCCAGGTGCTTAACAGAAAGAACTAATCATCAAGTCTTGGGGTTATCTACATGTAGAATCAAGGTTTGTATATATTATTGGATTTCCTCCCCCACCTAGCAGGCAGGCTGGGGAGGGTCTTTGTTCGATTTGTTGACTCAGTGTTGAAAACAGTAGAATTATATTAGAATATGAATGGACTCCTGTATTTTGGAGAGTAAACACAAGCTGGAACAAAAGGTACTACTCTGAGTTTATGAGGACCTGACAAATGGAGATTCATTTGACAGGTTCTAATCAGGACAGCATCTCCTCCTGGCACTACCGCTGAGGCTGGAAAATGACATTTTATTAAATTCAGATGCTGGTGAATTGTCAGCACTTATTTTGCTTGTATGTTCTGCAGCTTTCAGCGTTATTGATCATGAAATTTTAATATAATGCTTGAAACGTATGCCTACATTTCAAGAACAGCCCCAGATTGATTTAGGCCTTAGCTGCCCCCAGGAGAATAGTCAGCACTGGTTCGTGTATGATTCTTCTTTCCTTTTCTCCTCTCTTTTCTCCTCTCTGTCTTCGGATCCTGCCTAATTTCTCCTCCCTTATTCCTCCTAGACATGAAGGATGGCACTGAGTGAAAGAAAGATAGCAAATCTGGTTTGGGTCAATTTGCAATACCCAAGGTTTATGAAACTGAGCCATGTACTAGCTAACATTTACCTATATTTAAACATTAGTATACTATGCTAGTTTTCCTGAGTTTTATGCAACTTTGCAACAACAGGTATAATCCCATTTCTTACAATTCAACTCACACACATAATTTTTAAAAATTCCATTAACTCATTTAAATTACAGTTAACCAGCACTTTGTTTTATGTAATGGTGTATGTAATTTGTTTTATGTAATGTTTGATGCAATGGTAATTTCATGATTTTAGGATTTATTTAGACACTTAATGGTCTTTTGAATGATATCTTTTCCTAACGATAAAGTCATTTTTCTTTTTTTTTTCCCCCTACTTCTATGCACACTGCTGCTGGCAGAAGAGGACCATTGCCTGTCTTTACTTGTGTTGGTCTTATAATAAGATTGAAAGTCTGCTCGGTACATTGATTTTTTTTTTTTTTTCCTCCAACAACTTGATTACTGCAATTCCCTGTTAGTTGGCCGCTTTTCAACTACAATATCAAATTGCAACATGTACACAGCCAAGCTACTAGGCTGGTGGTCTGCAACCACATATTGGGGGCAAGCAGAATCAGCTTAATTCCTTTTCTTCAGTCTCTCTCCAAAGAAGGTTTAGCATGGACTGTAATCTCTTCTATTTTAATATAAATTTTCATATCTTTAACTATAGTGAAACATTTTCAAGACCACGTCATGGTAGCAGTGAAGAAACCTGCAGAAATGACAGACACAAAAAAATCTGTCCTTCCCATAAGTTAACCTCAGGGGTTCCGGTGACTAAATTCAACTTTAATAAGTATGGAGAAAATTGGTTAAGAGTTACCCTGTGAATATACCACAAGAGGAACTTCTCCAAATGAGTGGTATACGTCAGGAGCGTTGGTGTGTTTACCGAATTACCTTTCATTTTATAGAATGATTCAATAAATGAATGAAAGAAAGAAATTACAAGAGTCACAAGGAGAAAATGGAGATCACTTCCAAAAGAAATTTCAGAGTTTTGTTTTGAAATATTGACATCAGAATAAAAGAAAATGACCCCCCCAACACACACACACACTACACAGGCATAAAATTTTAAAGGAATGACATTGTTGAGATAAAATAATTATTGAATCTCTACATAATAAAATAACAGTAAATGAAAGGAGAAACATATTTTAAAGTATTTTTTGTCTAATATGCAAAGTGGTTAATACTACTACCATATACAGAAAATTCACTTTTAATTTTGATGAAAAATACAAATTCACTATTGGGTAAGTAGGAAAAGAATAAATGCAGGTGTTCTTGTAATTCCTAAGGAAAATGTGTCTGCTAATGAACAAAACATACAAAGTCTGAAGCTTTGAGATGCATTTTTATAACTGGAAAATAAACATATTTAAGTAATCACTAGTTGTGGCTGTGGCTAAATCCCCCATATTCACAAAACCTGCAATGCCTAGTGTGCGATTCTGAAATGCAGAAAGGCCTAAAAACCGAAGATTAATTAATTAACTTAATTTTTAAAAAGATTTTATTTATTTATTTATTTGACACAGAGAGAGAGAGATCACAAGTAGGCAGAGCGGCAGGCAGACAGAAAGGGAAAAGCAGGCTCCCCATGGAGCAGAGAGCCCCATGCGGGGCTCAATCCCAGGACTCTGGGATCATGACCTGAGCCAAAGGCAGAAGCTTAACCCACTGAGCCACCCAGGCACCCCTAAGTAACTTAAGTTTTAATCCAGCAGCTCATTTGCAGCCAATTTGAACTAAACTCTTGATTAGTAAAATCTGACTTCAGCTGAATGTGTCTTTTTACAAGTATCCATGTATCACAATGCCATTGTTATGAGGCTATTTACTAGTATTTATTTACTCCACTTAGTAGGAATATTCATATGTATTGCTACAAAAAATTAACCTACTGCGTTACTTAATATTGTTCCTCAATCCACTGGGTTGTTATATAATCCGTAGTATTTGTACCATATTACCTTTCTGAATGGATGATCTATCTAAAGTCTGAATTCTGGGACATTTTTGTTCTATGGGTTTAAAATAAAGAATCATAGAACTGTACAGTGTTAGTGACATTGTATAAAGAGTACTTTTCATTCATTCAGCATATACGTGTTTTGCATCAACTGCATTCCAAGAGATTTTCTAGGCAAAGGAAAAATGAATAGACCTCAAATAGCCTACAGGCTAAAGGAAAAAATAGACATGAGCAGAAATGCATTTAACTTTGGCAAGTACTAAAGAGAGGGAAAGATATAGGATTATGAAGCACTCACTTAACCTAGCCCCTGGGACAAGTTTGATGAAGGGGTCCCTTGTAAGTAGCGAAAACATCTTGGGTCAGCTGAAGTCTAGAAAGGGCCAGATGCACTAATTGGATGTAGTAAGACCAAATATTAGGTGTGAAGTGTCAGAGAAAGATAACCTGGCACATCTTCATCTGGGATTTCCCATGTAGATGGGTTTGGCTGGAAATAGGGAGTGAGGAAGCAAAATTACAAGGCATAAGCAAGGCATGGGAATGTTTCATTTATTCAGAAGACTCAAGTAAGCTTGTGTAGGATTTTATGCAAAAGCTGACATGATCATGATTGCTTTAGTGATACTGGATTTTTTTTTTTTCCACTAAATAATTGATGGGAAGGAGATAAACCCAGGGAGTATCAGGGATACCAGTTAGGAGATTGTTGTAGTAATACAAATAATAATAGATAAAGCCCTTATCTAAGACAGTGCTCTGTGACATTGTACTCCCTTAAGGAATTTTCAAACTCATGTACTTCTTAAATGTATTTAAAATGATGGTAACTTCTGATAATCAGGATAAATAGATGAAACCAATGTTGTTAGTCTATACCTGCAATTCTATGCACTATTTATCTATGACAGGAAAGAAAGAGAAAACCCAAAGAGATTAGGCTAGTCAATTTGGGGGAAAAAAAAAATACATGGCTTTTGAAATACTGTTAGTTTAAAAAAAAGAACATAATAAAATGAAAACTAAGTCTTTACAATATTTTTCTCTCTATTCATTTTTTTCTTTTTTTCTATTTTTATTTTCTATTTTTTCTATTTTTACTAGGTCAGTTACCATGGCATAAAACTGTTTTCGTCAATATTGCCAAATAAGGTTTGAGATTACTAAATGTGAGTTCCATGAGAATTTCATCTGTTTTGTTCCAATAAAACTCTTAGCTCAGATTCTTTTACATACTACGTATTCAAAAATATTTGTAGAATACATACATGAATAAAGAACAGAATAAGGAAGGACTGCTTTGAGCTCATTTCCATTTATTTACCCCAGACTTTAATCTAAAGCCAAAAACAGATAAATTCATGAATTTATCTGTTATTTGTTCTTTCCCCCACCAAACTAATATAAAGGAAAATTTGTTATTAATATTACACTTACAGCTATATACTGGATTACTTCTCTCAGGCCATTGTATGCATAAGATGTGCTTACCTTTAAAGTCACCATGAGATCTATCAAATTACTCTTCCTGTGATTCTATTTCTAATTCTTGTTCTGGTGAAACATGAAATAACTTAAATCTAAAATGCTGGTCTACCATTTATTTACTGTGGCTTCGAGTGAAACAGAACATATTCCTCTTTTAATTCAAGATATTCACTGTACATGCAAAGTAGTAACTTCTGAATATCAAGAAACAGGAAATCACCACCTGTCCTTCATCATTTCCCTATACCACCCCACCTTTATGAAATAGCTGACTTTAAAGTGATTTTAAAGTACTTATTAATAAAATAAGAGCTATCGTGAAAAGTGTGCTCTATGCTAGGCATGGTACATACAGTATTCCATATATTCTTTAAAAAATATCAATAAAATAAATGATACAGATATCATTTTAGAGGTCAGGAAATGAACCGTAGTGAATGAGATAATTGCTTTTAGATCCCAAACTTAGTAAATGGCAGAGCTAAAATGTCAAGACTAGTTAATTTGAAAGTCATCTTTCACCACTGAAGAATAATATACATGGTTCACAGAAACTTTCCCTGAGATATGCTTTAGGGTCTAAATTTATATTTCATATCTAGAATGACATATATGTTTTGGTATGTTATACACCCTATAAACTACCTTATGGAACAAATACAGTGACAGTTAAAATCATTTTTATTGTTTCACCTACGGCCATTCCTATAAAACCTAGAAACACATCTATGAGGAAAATTAAGTTTGAGATATACAATCATTAAGAATTAGTAAATGATATTCATTTAATGACATGTAAGAACATAAACATATGTCATAAATGAGTATTTTTTAACATTCTTAGAATAAGCAAATAATTGTGGTAACTATTATATGTAAGTTATATTGTACAAGAATTAATTGTTTTGCATCCATTATCTCATTGAACACTTGAATCTGTTTGGGTGGGTTTAGTTTTTCCTCCTCCTAGATATAATTTAATAAGATATTCAGTCAGAATCACTCCTACTTCCTGGCAAAATCCAATACAAAGCAAAGCCTTGCTTTTTAAAATCCTCCCCCATATCTAACACAAGCCGAATGCTGTAACAAGTTGTTACAGTAAAAGTGCCCTTTCACTGAGAGGCATCACATGGTGTGCCTTCTCTCTTACTTCAGTGAGTGATAAACCCAACTTGGTCAACTACAGGTATGTTCTTGGTGATCTTTGACCATTGACATATGTAAAAATTTAATCAAGTTCATTTTTTAAATAATCCAATGCTAAATAACAAGTTTGACAGCTGTAATTTGTTGGGTTTTGACTCACATTAATTTCTTTGGTCCTATGACTGTTTTGTTTCGGTTATAATAATAAATAGTAAATTTCTTTTTTTTTAATTGAGGTATAATTGACATATATTATCTTGGTTTTAGGTGTACAATATAATGATTCAATATTTGTATATATTATGAAGTAACCACTATAATAAGTCTATTTAAATGTTGCCATACTTAGTTACAATATTTATTTCTTATAATGAGAGGTAAATATTTCCTAATAGTAAATATGTTCACCTCCTCTTTCTCCTCATTCACTTTTTCTTCTTCCTCCTCCTCTTATTTACGTTTTTTTTTCTGAGATGGCAATTAAAGGTGCATGTCAGCTATAAGTATTTTATCTTTCCTAGCTATATTGGATATAATTGTTATATTTGTTATATAATTATATATATATAATATATTATAATTGTTATAATTGTTATACAGGACTTCATATAATTAATTTCTACAATTTGTGAGTTTGAACATATTCATATATCCATGATACCACAATCCAGGTAATAAACATATCCATCACCTCCAAAAGTTTCCTTGTGTCCTTGGATTTTTGGGGGGTGGGGTGGAGTTTTATGTGTGTGTTTATGTGTGTATGTATATGTGTGGTAAGAACACTTAATATTAGATTTGTCTTAACAAATTTTTAAGTATACAGTGACTTATAGTTAATCACTCATACTATGTTGTACAGCAGATCTCTGGACTTTACTCATCTTGTATAATTAGAACTTTATTCTTATTTAACAATAACTAAAATCATCTTGTATAATTAGAACTTTATTCTTATTTAACAATAACTAAAATC
>NC_081557.1:255865929-255876749 GCF_022355385.1 Mustela nigripes | reverse complement strand
TAACATATTCATTATCAAATACTTTATTCAATTGAAGGCCAGATAACCTATCTATTCATGAGCTGCTTTTATCAGACATCATGATTCGTGTGAATATTTTGAAAAAAAGCAGCTGAAGATAAAAGCCAAAGGCAAGGAATACAGTACTCGTTGGTGTTAATGGTATCCTTAAGAGTTCCACAAAATGATTTTAAAACTCCAAGGGTGAAAGGTCAGTGAGTCAAGCCGTAGCAATAAACCATTATGGCCGTGCTCTCAGACCCTGCATGATCAAGGGTCATCAGAAGATTTGTAATAAATCACACAGATTAATTTGACACTACACCCACTATCTTTAGATTCTATAAATCTTATGTGCAAGGTTCCATTAATTTAAAACAAAACACTCAGGAGAAGTCTATAAAGATAAAATTACTTTCTTTTTTCTAAAAGTAACCTTTATTTTGTGATCTTCCAAATCTCAAAATCTCAGAAAATGAAAAACCCATTTATCTAAAATGCAGTTTCTAGTGAAATGCACTTGTCTTAAAGATACAACTATGAAGAGGACTTTTTGCAACACTCTGCCACCACATACAACAAGGAGATAAGTTGTCTGTATTTCTTAGCTAGTAGCTTCATTTGGAAGGCAGGATAATTTCCTTTGATTCCTCCTGCAATTCCTTTGCTATTGTTTCAACCAAGTTTTTGTTATATTTTCATCAATAATGGGAATAAGAAAAATCAAAATGCAATATCCCTGTATATCTGTAGTCTTATTTTATATTTATGAGAGTTTAATTTCAGATTTGTTTAGTTAAATGTTTCTGGATGTTAAAGAATTATGCTCTCTAAACAACTCTGATTATAATAAAATCAAGGCTTTATTTCTTTTTTATTAATACTCTAGAAAATAGTTGTTGACAACTAAACCAACTTTAATTATAAACTTTATCAAGAACCAAGTCCTCTTATTTGCCATCCTATGGTCTGTATTTCATTTTATTTATTTATTTTCTAAGATTTTATTTATCCATTAGACAGTAGTAGTAGACACAAGTAGGCAGAGTGGCAGGCAGAGAGAGAGGAAGAGAAGCAGGCTCCCCGCTGAGCAGAGAGACCGATGTGGGGCTCGATCCCAGGACCTTGGGATCATGACCTGAGCCGAAGGCAGAGGCTTTAACCCACTGAGCCACCCAGGTGCCCCTATGGTCTGTATTTTAAAAGATATTTTCAGCTTTTTCACAAAATAATCTTGAAGAAAAAGCAAGAAACACAAAGTTTCAAATTGTTTTTCAGTATTAACATTAAAGTGCTCTTATAAATAAAACCTTAAAAAAAAAGGAGTTTTAAAGTACTTTTAATGAAAAGAAGTAGTTTGATTAAAATGAAGTTTGAAATAAAGGGCAAAAAAAATAACATTTATATTATCAATCTATCACTACTACAAAGAAAAGCATAATAGTTTACCATAATGTCTATTAATTTCTTGTGATAAAAGTTCAAATTCATTCAGATCATAAAATAATTTTAGATCTTTAAATCAGGATTGCTGCAGCTTAGAGAGAAAGAGAAGGAGGATCCTAAAGTATGCAAAATGTGGCAACAGTTTTTATGAGAGGATACTTTGATGACTGTGGGAGACTCTCACCACCTGTTGCATAAATGTTACACTTTAGTTGATTTTTTGCCCTCTATGCGTAGTCTGTGCTAATTTCCAAAGATATTTACCTGTAATTTGAGAAATTCCTTTAATGGATTTCCAGATTACCAGTTGCTACTAATATACATTTGGTTATTTAGATAATTAATTTAAATGACCTTACAGATAACTCATTTGTTTTGAGAAATTAAAAAAAAAAAATCCACATGCTGTGAATATTCTCTGTAATTAATCTTATCCCTGGTTAATTGTTAAAGTAATAAAGAGTGCATGAGTTATTATATATTGTTCTTATTTATCCACTACTCATGCTTCAGAATGAATCTCCCAGAGCCTAATGAAGGCTGAAGATTTTGGAGAAAAGGGGCTCAATTAGTCAACTTTCTCAGAGTAATAAAATCAATATAAAAATGTTTTACAGGAACTGGCTGTTCCCACCATCCCTGATCCCAGCGAACACCCAGGGGGGGCAACCTTAACAATGATGGGCCCAGGACAGCCACCCAAGGACGAAGCAGGTGTGGTTGATGCTCCCTGGCTAGTGGGTGGCATCCTGCCCCGCCCACCCCAGGTTGAGGCGGTTTAATTAAGAAGCCAGGAGCTCCCAGGGCAAAGCCTGACAGGGTGTCCCACCCCTTGCTACTCACTACTGGTAGCTTAGAAGCCAGAGGTTCCTGGGAGGTGTAGACCATGTAGAGGAAGCCAGGGTCATCCTTCTCCTGCACATACATGTCCAGAATAGGCGTGGGCACGCTCACCATGTGGTGCCGGTTCACCAGCAGGAAGAAGGCCTACATGGGATTCAGCTGTGGACAAGGCTGGATCATCTTGACCAATTAACACTGGTTGACATGGTCTGGGATCAGGAACTTGGTCTTGTCCAGGATGGGCAGCTCCTTCTCACTCTTTAGCACTCAGTGATCATCAGGATCTTGCTGGGTTGCTGGTCGTGAATATGCTACACCTCCTTATAGTGGTCAGCTCTGAAGTCAAGCCAAACGAAAAGCCAGTGGTAAAATTCAGTCCAAAACCAAAAGCTTGAGGACCAGGAGCTCCAATGTTTGAAAGCAGGAAAAATAACTCCTTTTTTTTTTTTTTTTAAGTTTAAATGAAATGTTATTGTCATGTTTACAAATTTTAGATGTTTGGTTCAACTGAAAAAAATGATACTGTCGGTTTCAACAATTGGGAAATTTCAAAATATTGGTATCATAATATTTCAGATATATTACAGACTCTCCAAGTAAGTGGACACAAATGACAAATATTTTTCTCACTACGTTTTGATCTATATTAAGAGAACCACTAAGAAAAGATGCATAGAATTGTGTCAAAATGTTGGCATGGGGCACACTTTCATGTTACTCTCAGTGGAATTCTCAAAAAGCGTGTTTTCTTGTGAGGTCAAAAGGCCTCTCATTCACAGCTTGGTCTCCCAAGGAAATATTTCCTAAAAGTGTTTTTCAAGAAGAAAGTTAACTGCTAATGGAAAGAATTTAACTACAGATTTTATCATTTTTCATCTCAAAGAGATAAATGATCTCCCTTCCATTTTATAATCTGGTTATATAGGACATATTACTCCCAAAATAGCTTGCATGAGAAAACAAACAAAATTGCAATATTACTTGAAAGTATTCTCATCAGTTTGTTTAACATTAAATATTGTGATATTCACTTGTCTTCCCAGATATTCTAAATATAAGCAAGACCAATAAAATGGCTATGTTACTTGATCTCATCCAACTCTGTACCATCAACTGGTACAGAAACAGTTTAGACATAGTTTACTCAATTGGTTGTTTAAACCTGATATTTGACATACTAAAGTGTACAGTTTGATGCTAGGATTGTTTTGACAAAGAAAGAACAGTTAAGGACACTGGTGACAATAGAATAACTTTTCCTTGTGATTTGCCAATTTACTCCTCCTCACTTCAAATATATTTCTTTTCTAAGATCACCAGATTTTGAATTTTTACATAACAACAAACATATTCCATTTATAATTTTTCAGTCATTTGAGTCATGTAAATATATTAAAAATTATTTTATATCCAAAAAAATTATTTTATATCCAAATAAAGCATAAGATTACCTGACATATTATATGGTATTTCACCTGCCCATTCTTGTGATGATTTTGAAGAGGATAAAAGCTCAAGTATTTTTAACTGAATCTCAAAGTAGAATCAATGCTCCAGAAAGATGCATCATTTTTATCTTTTTGGCTTTGAATACTCCTTGACAAATCATTACATTCCTCAGTTTGAGAAGCAAAACCTGAAGTTATATTGAACTGTCTCTATTTTTGTACAGGGTAAAGATTTCCCATGGCAGGATGGTCAAAGGCATTATAAGCACCTTAGCAGTTATGAACGACATTAGTGCAAGATGTGTAAGTGGAAAATGTACACTTGTGCAACAGAATGGCAATTTTAAAAATATGTTTTAGTCAGTAACTGCATGGAAAACAGAAGTTTGTTTTGGTACATGTAGTTATTGAGTTATATTAGAAAGAGTGCCGATAGTGTCATAAATTGTTCCAAACATAACTCCAGAATTCCTGATACGTCAATGAACTCTATTTGCTAATTGATCTGTCTCTTAATCGGTGAATGAGTTATATTGTGAGTTAGGAATATACTTGTCATTAGATACATAGGAAGGCTCAAATATACAGGAAATATTTTGTCACAGAATTCAGTGCAAAATTTCAGTCCAACTAAATGTTATAAAGCTATGTTCCTAAAATTCCTGAAATGTCTTTTTATTAGAAGAAAATCAGTATTGAAATTGTATAAAATATTGTGAACAAAAATAAAATATATAAATATATTTCTTGATTGATTATAAATTATAATTTATAATTAGCTCAGTAACTAAGCTTATTTAGATATATCCTTAAGAACTAATATTCCGAATGCCTCCTCATGCTTTCAACTCCCTCTACTTTCCTTCTACAGCTCCTAGAATTACTACAGTTTGCAGATTTTCAGAAAGGGTTGCAGGAGGGGTGCCTGGCTGGTTCAGTGGGTTAAGCCTCTGCCTTTGGCTCAGGGCATGGTCTCGGGACTGAGCTCTGCATCTGGCTCCTTGCTTGGCAGGGAGCCAGCTTCCCCCTCTCCCTCTGCCTGCCTCTCTGTTTACTTGCATTCTCTCTGTCAAATAAATAAATAAAATCTTGAAAAAGAAAAGAAAAGAAAAGAAAGGGTTACAGGAGTAGGTAAAGAGAAATAAAAAGCCAAAGAAGCAGTTCATAGAGGGAAGCCAGTTTGAAAATTACTTTTTTTTTGGTCATATATTTGGAAATCATTTTTTTTTTAATTTAGAAATTACAAGGCAAAAACATGGGTATGAAAACTGTTTGAGAACTAATGGTACATATTTTACCTTTATTGTTAAAAAGGCTTTAGTTCATTTATTTTAAAATTCATCTCGTAACTGAATAGATGAAAGCATGCCTAAAGTAAAGCAAAATTAGATCTAAGGCACATACTGATGGTGATATCCATTAACTCTTATAAAATAAATTTCTCATATAATTGAACCCATATCTGAAAGAGTTTCTAAATTTAACTACCAATTTATGGAAAATATAGAAAATCAAGGAAAATGTTATATAGTGAAGCCGATGGGATGAAATCAGTAAATTTAGGTTTGGGGAAATCCTACGAGACAAGCTAGTTCCAGTTTGGGGGAAAGAGATGAGAAAACAAACTACAGATACAAAACAAATGATTAAAAAGAAATATAAGTAAATTATAATGCATGGATCTTAATTTTTCCTTGATATATACACACAAATGATATGAAAACCAACTGGGCATTTTATTAATTAAAAATATTGTTCTTAATGTTGTGTTTTTTTAATAGTAATTTTTTAGAAATACATACTTAAATATTTATGGATGAAATAATATGCTATCTGAAATTTACTTAGAAAAAAAATCTGGGAGTGTTGGAGATATAGGGGGCTTTGATGTTAGAGTATACAATGTACACACATATGTAATATAATGTAATACAATATAATGTAATGTAATAATATATGTAATATAACATAATATAAAGTCTTACAATGGATCCACTGGAATTCACTACACTAGTATCTCTATTTTGTTATGTGTGTGAAATTTTCCATAATGAAAGTAAGAAATAAAAAAGAAAATATTTGGAGACATAGACTGAATTCAGGTAATTTGCAGGAAATGAAAATTTTTGAGGGTCAGAGATAAAGTACAGGGAGTCCAGGTATGATTAATGTTTTAAGGCATGCTATCAAGAAAAACAAGTCAAGGGGTGCCTGGGTGGTTAAGTGTCTGCCTTCGGCTCAGGATATGATTTCAGGGACCTGGGATCGAGACCCACATTTGGCCTCCCTGCTCAGTGGGGAGTCTGACTCTACCTCTTTTGCTTCCCCTGTGCTCTTGTTCACACACACACTCTCTCTCTCTCAAATAATTAAATAAAATCTTAAAAAAAAAAAAAGAAAAAATCAAGGTTGCTCTTTCTAAGTATGTATTTAAATGTAAACTTAAAATATATTTTTGTTTTCTCTGACAAAAACATATGGAAATCTTTTGACAGAAGTAACAGTTAAGGATTGTGGGAAGGTTCCTTGGATGATAATCTTGCCTTTTTGTTTGTTTGACACCCAGTTGTCATCTTGTTGCCCGATAAGTTTGAAGACTGCACTCTGTCTGATTCCCCATACAGACTTTCTTCAGTGAACAAACATGCCTTGGCATAGCTCTTACTTTCTTGAAGAAGTCGGCCGCCTTGTCTCCAGGTATGTGTCTAATGGGCAATTTTTATTTGAATAAATCCCTTACATTCAGTATTAAATATATATATAAATTTATATATATATATATATATATATTTCCCAGCCATACATTGTGGGCCAGTAAAATTATAACTGCCCCCTTGAAATCTTAGGGTTATAACTAAATTGGGAAGCCCCTTTTGACTATAATTATAATAAAGGCAGCACCAGGATAGCAAGAATTTTGTCTTTTTCATATAGTCTCAAGCCTTTGTTAATGCCAGATTTCAGTCTGTGATCAAAATTCTAGAATCTGTTTTCAACATTTTGAGGACAGATATCATGCTTAGCGAAATAAGTCAAGCAGAGAAAGACAACTATCATATGATCTCCCTGATATGAGGAAGTGGTGATGCAACATGGAGGCTTAAGTGGGTAGAAGAATAAATGAAACAAGATGGGATTGGGAGGGAGACAAACCATAAGTGACTCTTAATCTCACAAAACAAACTGAGGGTTGCCGGGGGGAGGGGGTTTGGGAGAAGGGGGTGGGATTATGGACATTGGGGAGGGTATGTGATTTGGTGAGTGCTGTGAAGTGTGTAAACCTGGTGATTCACAGACCTGTACCCCTGGGGATAAAAATATATGTTTATAAAAAATAAAAAATTAAAAAAAAAAAAATTCTAGAATCTGGCTTATTTTACTACTGAATAAATCACTAAATATGATGCTAATTATAAAAAAGATTGCTGCTATTTATGGCCAAATATATGTCTATAATCTCAACAGACTGAATAGAAAAATTTTAATCAGGAAACACTAAAAATATGTGACATATAAATAGACATTTTGTTAACATATTTTCTCCTGGGTTTTCCTTCAATGTCATTAAAGTTATTTAAGAGAAAGTCACAAATTTCTAGGGAATACAATTCCAAAATTTAGGACTAATCTTATTATTAGCAATGTGATCATTGCATTTCAAATTAAGATAGGCTTAAGTCATTTTGCTTTAATGTCAGCTTATCAATTTTTTTAGCACCATATGAGCATTATGTAATTACAGTGAATTATACAATTATGTGATATGAGATGCCTTGGTAAGTTTTACTTCTAAAAATGGCATCATTTAATTTGAATTGATTGTTGTTTATATACCACTTAACTACATGCATGAGCTGATCACATCATAAAAAATAGTGCTTGCCACGATGGCAATTAAAGAACATTTAGTCTGATATTGAAAGAATAGTGGCAAGTTTAAAATTATAGCCTTTAATGCAGCAGTTGTAAAATATGTGTATCCTGATTTCTGCCTCAGTTTCTCCATTATTCATGTGAGGATAAAAAATTAGTGACATTTATATGTCATGTCAAAATGTTGACAGTAACTATAGGGAAGAGAACTACTTGAAGCTAAGACTTTTTAAAACTCTTTTCTGGGGGCGCCTGGGTGGCTCAGTGGGTTAAGCCGCTGCCTTCGGCTCAGGTCATGATCTCAGGGTCCTGGGCTTTCTGCTCAGCAGGGAGCCTGCTTCCCTCTCTCTCTCTCTGCCTGCCTCTCCATCTACTTGTGATTTCTCTCTGTCAAAAAAAAAAAAAAAACTCTTTTCTGCATTTGAATGTTTACAAAACTCTAGTTTCAAGGGTCACTAATGATAACCTGATTGTCATACTCAACATTTCTGTTAGTTTTCTTAGCATGTATCCCACCGGATTTTGCATTGTAGGCTCCCATTCATGGACATTCTCTTCTAGATTCTGATTATCATATTTTTATTTCTCTCTCTCTTTCAGCACCTTCAGTTTATTGCAACTAATGTGTCTTAAATATCTACGACAATGTACCTTCCATGTCCATCTATATTAATTAAGTCTCTAAACACCACGCCCCAAGTTTCTATATGAAAGGAAGAGATGGTTAAAAACAACACTTTTTGGTAGGTCTTGCCTTCTTCCCTTCCTTTCTTTCCTACCGCTCTCTGGATAGTTCTGAACAACTTTCTTCTCTACAAGAGATCCAACCAATCTTACAACAATAATTAGCCCATCAATCTGGGTGAGTTTCAAAACTTACATTTTTAAATTTGTTCTCACCTAAACTTTCACTTCATTTTCAACTGGCTACCAGACATTTCCACATGAACGTTTTTCTACTATCTTCAAGTCCAGCACACCTGAAATGGAACTCATCCTCCGTGCACCAAGTCGAGCTTATCTTTCTGATATTCCAAATGCAACACATTTTAGATAGTCGCTCAGACAAGAAATATTAAATAGTCCTTAATCATCGCCTCTTCTTTATCTCTTATAGCAAGTGAGATGTCATAAACCAAAATACTCTCTTTTAATTATCAACCACAATTATTTTTGCCTTTTAACTCCTACCACTATATATTTGGCTCAGGGCTCTACCACTTTATGTATTCAGCTTGTTAAAGGACACCCAGACTTTATTCTTTGGCCCTACTCTTTCTTCTTGATCAACCTGTTGTGTAAATACATTTTTTAAAAATAATTTTCACAGGGGAGGAGTCAAGATGGCGGAGAAGTAGCAAGCTGAGACTGCTTCAGCTAGCCGGAGATCAGCTAGATAGCTTATCTAAAGATTGCAAACACCTGAAAACCCATCGGCAGATCGAAGAGAAGAAGAACAGCAATTCTGGAAACAGAAAAACAACCACTTTCTGAAAGGTAGGACCGGCGGAGAAGTGAATCCAAAGCGACGGGAAGATAGACCCCGGGGGGAGGGGCCTGCTCCCGGCAAGCGGCGGAGCAACCGCGCACAAAATCAGGACTTTTAAAAGTCTGTTCCGCTGAGGGACATCGCTCCAGAGGCTAAACCGGGGCGAAGCCCACGCGGGGTCAGCGTGGCCTCAGGTCCCGCAGGGTCACAGAAGGATCGGGGGTGTCTGAGTGTCGCAGAGCTTGCGGGTATTGGAACGGGAAAGCCGGCTACAGAGACAGAGCCGACAGTAAGCTCACAGCTCCGTGTTACCTTGAACCGGTCGCAGGCTCGGTGAGCTCGGAGCGCGGCCGGAGGTCAGGCAGACGGGAGTAACTGGGCGCTGTTCTCTGAGGGCGCACTGAGGAGTGGGGCCCTGGGCTCTCGGCTCCTCCGGGCCGGAGACCAGGAGGCCGCCATTTGTATTCCCGTCCTCTGGAACTCTACGGAAAGCGCTCAGGGAACAAAAGCTCCTGAAAGCGAACCCGAGCGGATTACTCACCCCGGCCCCGGGTAAGGGCGGTGTAATTCCGCCTGGGGCAAAGACACTTGAGAATCACTACAACAGGCCCCTCCCCCAGAAGATCAACAAGAAATCCAGCCGAGACCAAGTTCACCTACCAAGGAGTGCGGTTTCAATACCAAGGAGAGCAGCAGAATTCCAGAGGAGGAGAAAGCCAAGCACGGAACTCATGGCTTTTTTCCTGTGATTTTTTTTAGTCTTGCAGTTAATTTAATTTTTTCTTTTTCATTTTTTTTTTTTCTCGCCTTCGGGTAAAATTTTTTTTTTAACTGTTACCTTTTTCTTTTTTTTAACGATTTTTTACTAGTTTATCTAATATATATATATATTTTTTTTACATTTTTCTTAGGTGTTTTCTTTTTTTTAAAAAATTCTTTTCTTTTCTTTTCTTTTTTCTTTTTCTTTTCTTTTTGTTTTTTGTTTTTTTTTTCTTTCTTCCTTTTTGAACCTCTTTTTATCCCCTTTCTCCCCACTCACGATTTTGGATCTCTTCTAATTTGGTTAAAGCATATTTTCCTGGGGTTGTTGCCACCCTTTTAGTATTTTACTTGCCCCTTCATTTACTCTTATCTGGACAAAATGACAAGACGTAAAAATTCAACACAAAAAAAAGAACAAGAGGCAGTACCGAAGGCTAGGGACCTAATCAATACAGACATCGGTAATATGTCAGATCTAGAGTTCAGAATGACAATTCTCAAGGTTCTAGCCGGGCTCGAAAAAGGCATGGAAGATATTAGAGAAACCCTCTCGAGAGATATAAAAGCCCTTTCTGGAGAAATAAAAGAACTAAAATCTAACCAAGGTGAAATCAAAAAAGCTATTAATGAGGTACAATCAAAAATGGAGGCTCTAACTGCTAGGATCAATGAGGCAGAAGAAAGAATTAGTGATATAGAAGACCAAATGACAGAGAATAAAGAAGCTGAGCAAAAGAGGGACAAACAGCTACTGGACCACGAGGGGAGAATTCGAGAGATAAGTGACACCATAAGACGAAACAACATTAGAATAATTGGGATTCCAGAAGAAGAAGAAAGTGAGAGGGGAGCAGAAGGTATACTGGAGAGAATTATTGGGGAGAATTTCCCCAATATGGCAAAGGGAACGAGCATCAAAATTCAGGAGGTTCAGAGAATGCCCCTCAAAATCAATAAGA
>NC_081557.1:255449819-255524967 GCF_022355385.1 Mustela nigripes | reverse complement strand
GGTGCTAATAGACTATTCAGTAATAATACTTTATCTAGATTTAAGAAAGAGGAATACAGATGCCTTCTTAGAGGTAACAGTTCCTGAAATATGTTTTGTTGGATAAATGAAGGTGGCGATTCAAAAGGGCAGGAAGGACAAGCTGAAGCAGCACGTGCAAAGCTTGGAGGTATAAGAAAGCTAACGCTCTCCATATCTCTGTATCCGTACATCTATATATCTATTTCTATCTTTATGTAAATATCTCTATCAATCTATCTACTACCTAACTCTAATTTTAATTATTTTTCCCGAGGCATCAAATTCCAGTTTCCTCTGAATTATATGAACAGAATTATAATATAGTAATCTGCAAGTAATTGCCTGAAACATCTACTTTTGCTTTTTTCAAAATTTCTAATTTAGTAATCATATGTATAAGTATCTTCTTTGCATTGTGAATTGTATGAAAGCATCTGTTTCCAAAACAAAACCAATTTTAGACAGTAGTAGGAAATGACATAGGTTTATGTCTTATAAACTTCCTAATTTATAAGACAGAATTCCTAATCTATTTCTTTGAAGAAGAACTTTTGACAAGATCATCAGAAGAAGGATCGTCTACATTTCTGTTGTGGGTATTTCCACGTGCTTAGTAACGTATGCCAATATTGAAAATTCTCAATAGATGTATTAACAGCCCAGCTAGTATTTTGAATTCATGCATTTAATTTCGCATACACTCATATGTTTTCAGCCAAAAAAGAGTTAAGAATAGCAACTTAGATTAAAGTTAATTCACGTGAAGGTAACTAAATTTAAGAAGGACATCTGGAATTCTGTTGGTAGTAATGGACATTTGAAGATCCACATGCTACTAAGAGGCCTACCAGGAATGTTGTTTTTCTCATGACAGGCTAGTTAGGAATTCCTAGAATTCCTATTCACATCAGTTTGCCACTACAGGATTAAGTTTAGTTTGACGGCCATCATAGTAGAAGGCCTTTAGCTTGCTGATTTGCTCTATTTTATCAGGTCTACACAGATATGCTGCGGTTCAATATCAAAGGTGAATCAAGTGAATCATAAGGTTGAATAAACATAACGATTTAGATTCTGTACTCCCATGGTATTTAGTCATGTCTAGACATAGCCCTAGTGTCCCAGAAAAACTAAAATGAGGACAAGGACATTTAAGTTTAATGTAGCTTTATCCCCATGGAAACTAGAAAAGCCAACAATAGAGTAAAAAGAGTATGGATCTAACTAAAAAATTAGATTTAGTGGGATGACTGGTAGATTTGCAAGGTCAGTGGTTAGTGGGATAGTTCTGGTTTGTTTTTTATCATTTTAAACAAGAGTTTTCAGCTAGCCCAATTTCTTCTAAAAAAGAATAATCCAACAAATTATTTATTTTATTACTCTATAAAGCCACTCTGATATGTGTAGGCTAAAGATGATGCAAACATTCTATAGGCATGGATTTTTAGAGTTAAAGAGCGCAGAACCTAATGAGAGAAATAGACAAGTATATTGAGTACACACATATCATAGAAGGCTGCCATATATATATGTTATTGAGTATGTTTCTGTGTTTTCTAAAACTTTTCTTTAATTTTTAATTTTTTATAAACATATGATACATTTTTATCCCCAGGGGCACAGGTCCGTGAATCACCAGGTTTACACACTTCACAGCACTCACCATAGCACATACCCTCCCCAATGTCCATAACCCCACTGCCCTCTCCCAAACCCCCTCCCCACTGCAACCCTCAGTTTGTTTTGTGAGATTAAGGGTCACTTATGGTTTGTCTCATCTGGTTTCATTTATTCTTCTCGTACCCACTTAAGCCCCCATGTTGCATCTCCACTTCCTCATATCAGGGAGATCAGATGATAGTTGTAAAGTTTTGATTTCTCTTTATATAACTAGTATTACACAGACTGTTAACTTAGTAAGACATATATGTTTGCATATGTTATATGAAATAAAACAATGGATAATAAGGTTTAAATGCATATAACTTCTATAACACATAGAAAATTTATTTCAATTGTGATCCTAATGTCCTTGGCTTTAATAATTTCATCTTATATTTTCTAAGATTTTATTTATTTGACAGAGAGAGACAGTGAGAGAGGGAACACAAGCAGGGGGAGTGGGAAAGGGAGAAGCAGGCTCCCCAAGGAGCAGGGAGCCCATTGCGGGTCTTGATCCCAGGACCCTGGGATCATGGCCTGAACCAAGGGAAGGAAGACGCTTAAGGACTGAGCCACCCAGGCACCCCATCACCTTATATTTTGGTATAAGAGTATTCTAACACATTTCTCAGTCTATCAGGTATTACTACTTTAGTACTCCAGCTTCACACTTACAGATAGAAACTTTTTTTCTTTTCTTTTCTTTTTCTTTTTTTTTTTTTTTTCCCCCAAATTGGTAGCATTTCAAGGTAGTGGTTCTTGAAGTGTAGTATAAGGAAGAAGCTTCAGTACCTCTGACTAGGGATAACCCAGTTTCCCTTTTGGGTCCATATGCCATGCTCATTCAAACTGGTTCAGCTGCCTGGGGGGCCAGGTAGATCACGTGGAATGGGCATAATCGGCTGGAAGGATGATCATCTGTGACCCAGGTCTGAAGCAGTTTGACAGCTTGACGACTCAACATCCCATAAGCTAGTTTAATTTGGGCCCAGGGAGGGAGAGCAGTAGATAAACCTGTTGAAATACAAACACTGTGTGTGTGTGTATCTGTGAGTGCATGTGTGTACACGTAGTCTTTCATGGCTTCCTTTTGTAATAATGATATTCGGGCTGCCATTCTGGCAGTTCCAAATATTTTAGTATTTCCAACCATAATTGAGGTCTACATTTCAAAAATGTAGCTGATAGTTCTGTAAGAAGCACATTATAGACTATGGTTATTTGTAAGTAGAAGATATTTGGGGGAATGCAGTGGACAGTTAACTCTAGCAACAACCCTGAGAGCTGCTATAATTTTCTTGGCTTAGTTATGCGTGTGTGGATTTATTTCCTAATTGAACTTGCAATTTGGATTACAGATTTCAGTTAATATCACACCAAAAAATTCTTAGAAACTTGGGGATAGCTTATTTCTGTTTAATGTAAATTATTTGTTAATTGCTTCATAATAGCTTTCCTGAAGAAAATACATTATGTTTAGTCACAAATTTATGGCAGCTTAATCCCCAAATTGAGAGCCTTTAAAGGAGTGACATAGTCCTTAGTTTTCCGTGGACTTTCATTTTTTTTCTTTTTCCTTTTACTAATTCTTTTCTTTTATTCTTATTTGACAAAAAAGAGCACTTAGAGTAATGACTTGTTTACGTACTATTGCTATAATTGTTCTCCACATGTTTATTCAAAATCACTTGTTCTTACGCATCCAAAGAGTGTTTTCATTAAATTATAACTCTTGTATTCATGAGGAATACTTAATTTAATTTCAGCTATGTAAGAAATACTCACTTTATAAAGACTATGAAAATAGTGATACTTTTTTATACATTTGACTCAGTTTTGTGTTCTTTTTCTTTCAGTGAATTTACTGGATTCACGTACTGTCATGGGGGACTTGGGATGGATTGCTTTTCCGAAAAATGGGGTAAGCCTTTATTATATTTTCCCAACAACTTAAGCTACCTGAGTGGACATCATGTTAAATGTCAAAAATGAAAATTAACTGAAAATGTTTTGATTTGCTATTATCCTGGTTATATTGACTAGGAAATAAAGATTAACATGTCAATGACCAGTGTTGATTCAAGCACAATTTATTTTGTATTTTATTCACTACATTAGGGAATGAAGATGATATAAGAAATTCCTTTATATTTTACTGAGATTAAAAGTTTCTTAGGCAATCAAGTAGGTAATCAGAGTTTTCTTTCAGTTCTTAAATTTTTCTTCAGTGAAAACTCTCAGAAAGCTGTTTCATTGGAAGATTTTTATAATCAGCAGTTGTTTTTGCTAGTAATTTATTTTACTGGTATACATTAGAAATAATGTGTTTTAGGTAAAATTAAGTAAAACTACAGTCTTAATACATGGATTAAATTAAAAAGTATTTGATTATCTTCTGTTCAATTAAAAGTATACTATATTATCAGATGGAATATTAATATAAGTAAAATAGTGTGACATAAAATCATTATATTACACAGAAAATAATAACTATTGCATGACTTTTATTAAAAACAATATATTTTGAGAGATTTTTATTTATATATAACTTTAATATTTACCTATTTTATAATTTTCAGACTCAAACTACCTAAATTCATTATAGAACTATATTGTGGCAAGGACAAATAGTATTTTTCAATACTCTATTTTGAGAAAATAATTTAAATGTTTTGAATATTTAAAACTTTATAGTATAGTGTATATAAGTAATGCATTTAGAAAATTATTCACAGAAATAGTAGTTCCTATGACTTCCAAAGTTAATTTTGGGTTATTAAGTAATCTAACATTGTCATAACCCTACTAGTCAAGACTTATTTATTTATTTTTTTTTGCATTTGAGGAACAAAATCAGGTATGTTATTCAGTCCTTTACAGAGTTATTATGGAGGTAAAACAAGTGGTATTAATTATTGTGATTCATAATTTATATGCTTATATCCTAATCTCCTAATTCTTTCATTAAGATGGTATTTTGTTTTGGTTGTTAAAAATTATGCATTTAGAGACATACTCTAAATAAAGTATATTAGCAGGTTGTTAAGCTGTTAAGACATAAGTATAAGCCAAAGGGAAAAAGTATAGTACAAAGCAAATATAGCCAGTGCCAACGTAATGGTGTATATTCTCTCAGTCTCTCTTATACCTTTCCTATATTCTTCCTTCTTCGTTTCGGTTTTCCTCTTCTCACTCCTCATCTCAAATTGTTTTTTTTTTTTCTTTCATCTGTCATGACCCCTCTACAAGTAGATGGCTCGATAATATCTGTGTATGGGAACCTATAGCTATATTTCGTACTCTGAATTTTTTCACATACCAAACTTGATCTGTTATGTAGATATTTTAAATTGTCCTTTCAGGGATGAAGGCTGATAGGTGCGGTTGAAGTTAATTTTTTAAAAGCCTGAGAAAATTTTTCATAGTCCCTTTGAATTGAGTTTTGTGTGTCTCCTCTTTCTATCCAGGAGTTATTCAGAAAAGGTTTGGCAGAGTCCATCTTTGAGGGTAAATCTGATTTGTAGTTGCTTTTGCAGTTTAAATTTTGGGGGAGATTACCCAATTTTGTACATGAATTTTGTATAAAACACAACTATTTCTGTTGTAGCAACATAGTCCCTTTATATCCAGAATGAGCACTTTTCATTCTAACAACTTTATGCTTTCTTTCTCTTTCCAGTATAATTATTAGTATACTATTGATTTTGTTTTTAATTTTTTTAATTTTTAAATTTTCAGTATTTTTTTTTTTTTTTTTTTTTTTGGAGAGCAAGTACGTGGGGAGGGTGGATAGGCAGAGAGGCAGAGGGTGAGAGAGAGAATCTTAAGCAGGCTCCACACTCAGTGCAGTGACTAACACAGGGCTTGATCCCAGAATCCTGAGACCAGGACCTGAGCCAAAATCAAGTAGTCAGGTTGTTAACCCACTGAGCCATGAGGTCCCCCATGTTCAGTTTTTTAAACAATGAGTTTTATCTTCAACATTCTTACAATGTTTTGAGTTATGTTTCTTTGACATAGCTATGCCTGATGTTGATATTAAAAAAAAAAAAAAAAAAAAAAGTTAAAGTAGAGAAACTCAGTGAATGTGCATTCGCCCCAGGATGTACTTGTCCACACTTGTCCAATGTGTAGAGAACATAGATGTTTTATTTTGTGTTATGTCATTCAAATACAAAATAAAGGAAATTTTAAAATTACAGCTTAAAGAAATGAGTGTTCAAAGTGTAATTAATTCTAATAAGAATTAATATATTACTCTATTGTTAGAAGGTTTTACCATTTATGATTAGGTGATACATAGATCAAAAGTGAGGCCATCAGAAATTTTGGAGTAAGGGCCTCTGCAAATAGTCTTCTCCGTATTAGCCATGAGAAAACTGGCAAATATTGTCAGAATCAATTTTTCAGAACTCCAGAAATTAACCAGTTTTGGAGCAATGCAGGATTATTTATGCAAGAAAAATGATGGAATATTGTTAGAACAGCAGCATTAACTTTAGCATTAAAAAAATTAAAGATTAAATTAGGTTAAAATTTTATTATTTATTGGAACTGGATATTGTCTTTTTTCTTTCATTCTTTTACTTTATTTTAATAGCTTTAGCATTTTAGGTTCCTTATGTCCTTTCCTGCCTCTCCAGCTGTGAGGTAGCCTTGGAAAACCAAAAACCGGCTGGCGAGGTAAAAAGCAGCAGGCGAGCAGGCACTGGAGAGGCAGAGTGGGACAGGAGATTCTTCAAAGACTTGAGCCCCTGGAGCTGTCATTATTTGATCTGATAGCTTCCTGGAAGACTGTTCTTGTAAGGCTGTCTGGATTTGATCTAACTCAGAGCTCCCCTAGACTGAAAGCCATTATTAAACTAAGTAAATAAGAATATTCTCCTTTTCAGAATATTTTTCGAATTTCAGGCCTTTGGAATGAATATTTTATTTATTTACCCCATGTCTGCACCTAAGAATTAGGCAAGTATTTAAAAGAAACACTGTTATCCATCCCTTAAAGTCATGCACATGTTCCACACACTTCTTAGAAACAATCACTGCACCTGTGATACTTTTTCTCTGCTTGTCAACTCCTGGGCTTCTTATAACTACCTCATGTTACCATTCTGCAGTGTTTCTACAAGTTGTTTCTGGTTCTGACATAGAAGAGAACTTCTGTAAATATGTATTAAAATGATAACCTACTTTACTGTTTTAAAATTAATAAAATGGAGCACAAATTCCTGAGATACAGTTTTACATCAAGATTTAAATAGTGGGACTGAGAGTAGAACTTGGCCCAGTGTTGGCACTCAGCAAATATTCTTTCTTTGATCTACTGCATTTCTATTCTCCTTATACCAAGAGATCCAACCGTTTTGGTTTTTTTTTGTTTATTTGATTTGTTTTTGCTTATTTTTCCATATAATTATATCCATTTGAATTCCTTGTCAGCATTAAAGATTGAGATATTCCAAATAAAATCTGAATTTCCAGCTTCTCTGTTTAGTTGGAAGTTTCAGAACCGGAATTAGCAGCCTTCTATAGCCTCAACAGCCCAAAGCTGAATAAAGGTTGCTATTTTGTGAGAGTCAGCAAATTATTTAAGTTGCTAGTCCGTAACGTTAGCAGTATTTTAGAGTCATTTAATACTGTACAATCATTGGAGCACCTGGGTAGCTCAGGATTTAAGTGACCGACTCTTGATTTCAGTTCAGGTGCTGACGTCAGGGTCCAGATATCTAGCGGAGTGGGGCTCAGGGCTCAGAGAGCAGAGTCTGTTTGTCCTTCCCCCCCCCCCCCCCCCGACTTGTGTGCCTGCACACGTGTGTGTAGTCTCTCTCTCTATATCAAATAATAAATAAATTATATCTTTAAGAACTGTAGTCATCAGGATTTTCTTTTGTTTCAGGAGGGTCTTTAAAAAAAATCTCTGATTATTACATGCTGAGATAATTTCTTCTAGATAGATTTTGTTTGAGTACTTCCCCTTCATCAGGAAACGTCATTCGAATCAGGGTTTCAGCATGTGCTCTTTAGCCACAGTATGTGAAAGAGACCGTATGTGTATGTGTTATGTGCATGCCCGTCACACACACATACTTCGTGCTAGTAACTTAAGCTCTCCTTCCCTTTTTCAATCTGGACATATCTAGAAGTACTATGTTACAGCAAGGTTTGCTATTTATGCAAATTTCCTGCATGCATTCATTCAACAGGACTTGGAACTTAGTATGTGTCAGTGAGTTTTCTAGGCACAGTGAATATGGCACAGAAGAAAACAAAAGTCCCTGACATTGGAGTTTGAGGCAGCATTATTATTTTTAGAATGAGTAATCAAAGTGTGTTAGAACAATGTGGTAGATGAAATGCTTTCTAGTCCTATCTTTTCTTTCTATAGATGTATAAAAGTGGCAGAGAGGTGACAGTATTTGCTCAAGGTCTCTCTGGTAATTTGTGCCACACTGGGAAGACCACATGTATTGTATTTGGCACATCTGGTATCAGATCACTGTTTCTAATTGTCTTCCTGTGCAAAATACTTCAAGTACATAAATTCATTTAACACTAACAATGACAATGCAAAAAAAGATACTTGGTATTATTCTTATAGATGAGGAAAAGGAGGCTCAGTAAGGGTAAGTGAATTGCCCAAGGTTAGGCAGCTGTAAAAGACTGATTCTATTTCAAGCCCCGCTCTTCCAGGAGACTGATTATTTTAAACCAGAGGCGAAGTCCTCCAAACACTTAGGTCTCCAGAGACATGACTGGGTTCTGGATGGTGCCCAGATTCCTAGTTTATATAAAAGAGGAATTGATGCTGAAAAGGAAATTCACCTGAAAAAAGTTTTAAATGAGCCAGAGTGGGTTGCATTCCATTCATTGCCAGATCATTAGTATTTGAAAAAAATGTATATATAGCACATAGGTGCTCAAAATTATGTTGTGTTTGTTATATTGTGTGTATATAATACACACACATGTAATTATATAGTAGATCATTAAAAGAATGAATTAACTTGACTCCCAGCTGTATCTGTAATTCCTATTGTTTGGGGGACTTCTGTGAATTTTGGCTTTCCTAAGTGCCGGGTGAGGTTGTGTGACTACTATGTCATTTGTCTCACAGTGTTGTTTTTAAGATAAAATAAGATAATGTATTTTAGTGCACCACTTGATCCCTAAACTATCAAAGAAGTAGAGAGGATGTTACTTGATTTAAAAGCTGCTTCCCTATTGCTGTTTCCAGATATATCCAGACAGCAACATTTTGGTAACTAAAAGCGATAACCAGTCACCTATAAGTTTGGCATTTGACTATTGAATGAAGTCAGTAGACTTTAAGAATTTTCATATTTCAACGCCCAGACATGAGACTCAATTCTCCAATCTCATGTTGAATAAATTTAAGGAGAAGGGTTGTAAACTCATTTTTCCCCCAAAACTGGCTTTTAATTGAGAACAGAAACAACAACAACAAAAAATTACAAGCAAAACACAGATTGACTTCTGGCTAATTGATGTAAAATATGCATGGTTACCTTCAATTTTAAATTTTACTGCTTATTTGAGTAATTTCTATTTCCTTCAGAACACCTATCATTAATATTCTATATTGAGGTTCTCAAACCTTTTTGGTTTCAACCTATTAGGAAGACATAATTTAACAGCAATAATGATTCTTTTTTTAAAATTTTTTTCTTTAATTTTTATTTTATTTGATTTATTTATTTGACAGATAGAGATCACAAGTAGGCAGACAGGCAGGCAGAGAGAGAGGAGGAAGCAGGCTCCCTGCTGAGCAGAGAGCCCGATGTGGGGCTTGATCCCGGGACACTGGGATCATGACCTGAAGGCAGAGGCTTAACCCACTGAGCCACGCAGGTACCCCAACAGCAATAATGATTCTTAAGAACGGGGTGAGGGATAATAAAGAGGACCTGAGTTTGTCGATTTTATGATGGACTCTTATCCCTGCAGTTTTTCTTTGGTGTTTTCATAAGATTTTACTTTTAAATTCTTGTAAATTGGGATGCCTGGGTGGCTGAGTGGGTTAAGTGTCTTCCTTCGGCTCAGATCATGATCCTGGGGTCCTGGATTGGAGCCCAGCATTGGTCTCCTTCCTCAGAGGAGAGCCTGCTTCTCCCTCTCCCTCCCACTACTGTGCTCTCACTTTCTCTTTCTGGCAAGTAGATTAAATCTTAAGAATAAAATAAAATACTTGTAATTTTATAACTATTTTAATTAGACTTTATTAGCTTCACTTTCCCATTAAATGGCCTGTATAGAAGCAAATTCCCCATCTAGACTTTAGGAAAAGATAAGCAAAACCTTCAAGAATGTATTTTTCTTTAAAAGTAAAAGCTATGTTGTGTAAATCACTTTTCATTTAAAATGATGAAAATATTTAGAGAATGATGAACAAGCTTCATGGCAATACATTTATCCTAATTTTCTGATTGAATCCTTTGGCTGAATAACAGCAGAACCAATAGACTCTTCTCAGATAACTATCTTCTAGGGGCACCTGGGTGGCTCAGTTAATCATCTGACTCTTGGTTTCAGCAGAGCATGATCTCATGATCACATGATCTCAGGGTTCTGGGATCAAGCCCTGTGTCAGGCTCCAGGCTCAGCAGGGGGTCTGCTTGAGATTCTCTCCCTCCCTCTCTTTCTAATATAAATGAACAAATCTAAAGAATAAAAATAAAATAAAATAAAATAAATATTTTCTCACTTATGGTTTTCTTCTCTCTCCCTTTTTTTTTTCCTTCCCTTAAATATTCAATCTTGTATCCATAGCTTTATCAGCCTATCTGTACACAACCTGAAGATGTATTTTGCTTCCTTTAAATTACATTGAATTTATTTTAGTCATCTTCTGGAGCATTTAATATTGATTAATCTATATACTCTAAGCATAGCTGTAAATAACATTGTTTTCTTAGAAATTTTAACAACTCGTTTTAAGGCTTATTCTTGGGAGAATCAAATTAACGGTCATGATGTTTGTTTAGAGTAGATTGTGCTCTTATGTCTCAGAAATTCCACTATTGCTCTTTTTTTTTTTTTTTTTTTCCATGTGTTGTTCTTACAAAAGATCACAAGATACACCTGCCTCCCTTGCTTTGGTGGAGCCTGCCATTTCCCCACTGAGTTCTCTGTACTTCCTGGAGCACACAATGGGCAAGCCACACAGTCCCCTGGGTCTCACTTCTGAATTGTCCTGCAAGCTCCTCTTTTATGTTCGCTGTCTTTTCTTTCAGTCAAATAAAGTAAGCTTTATTGTGAAATCTTTTCCTATGCAGATCATAGGGGCTATTAGCATCATTTGCAATAATTTATTCAATTGAGAAAGATTTCAGAATATTGACTTAAGTCATATTTGTAATAAAATAGAGACGGAGTAACCAGATCTCTGCCTGGTGGGAGAAATAACAAGCAATAATCTTCCATTCAAGACACTTCAAAACAGGAGTTTGTGGCTTTTCTTGTTTTAGTGTCACTTTGTTCTATTTTCTGATTTCTTTGAGCTAGAGAACCTGTGTACTTACTTTTGAAGTTGAAAATAACTCAGGTTTAGATTACTTAAAATGGACTGTGAATACATTGTTAGTGTGTTACGTGGATTCACTAGAACCTGGAAGAACTTACACTGGATTTTCTATTCTGATACACAGATTTACCAAAAGTGTGTGTGTGTTGGGGGGGGGGGGGGGTTGTGTGTGATTCACTTTCCCCAAAATGAAAAGCAAAGGATGGGAAATATTTGAACAATGATAATCTCTTACATCTTGGTTATAATCAAGGTAAGTTTTGCCAGAATCTTATTTTGGCTTTGCTTTCTGCTGAAGGAGAGGAAAGATAATGACAAGCATTGAGGCCCACACTGAGCATGGAGAGGCTAATAAAGATTAACGTAATGCTGAAGTGGGTAAAAAAGAACACATTAGTGGATATAGAAAAGCACTTTATTTGGACAGTGATAGAAAATAATTCTAAAGGGAATGGATATTATACTATATAATGCAAATGCCAGTATAATGAAGAACAATCCTGTTCCAAAGTAGCTTTGTATTCATTAGTTTTTACAAAAACAAAAAGAACACCCAACCCGTAAGGTAATTAAGATAAATAATTTAAAGAATTCAAGATAGTCATTAAGCATACACTGAAGTTTAGAAGAAGCACAATTTTGCATTTAGATTTCCCACATGCAAACTTAGCAATTATGAAGAAAGTTCTTTAAAATGTCCAGCTCTGCCTTGGCATACGAGACAAATGTTGTATTTAGTCTTTGATATATGCAATTATATTGCATGAACTAGCAATAGTCACAGTAAATTCTTACAAAGTGGGGTCGAGATATGTTTGTATTATTTATCAGGTATCACTTTATTTGTTCAAAGTCACTGTAGAATATTGTAAATATTTTCTTCTTTAGAAGCTCTCAAAACACATTCCCACATTGTAAGGGACATTCACAAATATACACTGGAGAATGACCTTATCCATGAAATCCTTTTGTTTTTTTTGTTTGTTTGTTTGTTTGTTTTTAAAGATTTTATTTATTTACTTGACAGACAGAGATCACAAGTAGGCAGAGAGGCAGGCAGAGAGAGAGGAAGGGAAGCAGGCTTCCTGCTGAGCAGAGAGCCCGATGTGGGGCTCCATCCCAGGACCTTGGGATCATGACCTGAGCCAAAAGCAGAGGCTTTAACCCACTGAGCCACCCAGGTGCCCCTGAAATCCTTTTGTTAATCCTTCCGCCTTCACCTGCCTGTAATCCCCTAGGTAAAGGCTTCATCCTTCAGACCATAGTTTAAGTTCTACTTCTGCAGGCAAGTATGGCTCCACAACTAATTCTTTTCCTCCCTGTTTACAAATTCGTGCTGTGAAATTTTTCTTCCCTCCATCTCAACCTCTGTCTCTTTTGCCCTCCAGATTGGAGTGTGTATAGCCATGCTAGCCATTCTCAACACCTTGTCTAGTTTTCTGCTGAAATACTTAATTCTTCCCATTCATTCCTTTTTTGATGGATTTTTCCATTGGTCTGTATACCAAGCAGGGAGCATAAATGTGAAGAGTTTCAGATCATTTCTAAAGAGTCATGTACAAGTTCCTGTCACCTTGCCTGTGATGTGAGACACCTGTGCACACACCTGGATCATTTCCAAATATCGTTTCCACCTGTTTCCTACTGGGTCCGCATGGTTCCCTTTTCCTCATTAGGTATATGAGGATTTCTAGGTTTCTGTCCAGATTTTCTTTGCCAAATGTTGTGGTCCATGTAAAATCTGGGCCTAAAATCCTTTTCCTTCAGAAAAAAAAAAAAAAAAAAAAAGTTCTGTTCTCATTGCTATTTGTACCAGTTTCCATAGGTGAATATGATGAATTTTTGTTGTTGTTGTTCCCATCTTCCCACTCATTAATGAAGATGTTAAATAAAACTGGGCCTTGAAGAGGTCCCCAGGGTCCAAACACTAGGTATTTTTCGGAGTAGTTTGATTGCTGTTTATCATCATCTTTTTTTTTTTCCTCCTCTCACCATTCTTCAGCTGTTTTCAATTCATGTGACAGTGCTCCCATGCAAGTCAATTTGAATTAATTTTGCAAGCAAAATGCTTTATGGTTCTGAGTACATAATCTCCCTCTCCCACAGAGAAAAAATATAGTGTAATCATGCAGCATTCCTGTTGATTATTTCCATTAAAGGCAGCAGGGGGAGAGAGAATGCGCAAGACTCCTCTTGTGTTTGAAGTTTTTGAGGCTTTTGCTATTCATTGCCTTATTCTTCCCCTCCCTCTGTTTCTCTCCCTCGCTCTCCCTCTCTCTCTCTCTCTTTTTCCTTCTATGCTGTTCATTGCTTGCACTAATGCAGGAAAGGATGGTCCAGATCGCTCAGCCTGGAATCTCTGTGCTCCGGAGCCTAGCCGCTCGGGTCTTTGTGCTGATACCCCACTACCCTTTCCTCCAAATGAACTAATTTCTCTCTTTTTAACTCCACAAAGGATTCATATAAATTTCTACCTCTCGCGTTTTGTACAAATTGCTTGAACTGCTTCCCCTCCCGCTGTCCGTATAACCTGGCTTACTGTTCATCACATTCTTCAAGACCCAGCTGAAGACACAAGACATGAAACCTTTCATTACCCCCCAGCAGGGTGACCACTTCCTAGGCTGAATCAATAGAGCGCTTATTGTGTATTGAACACACTAAAATTTGGATATTTTAGATTTACCTATTGTTAAGTTTCTCCAGTGTAAAGATCTTTTTGTCTTTACCTCTAGCATGTCCCCTGATGCCTTGGATGTCAATTGATATTCACTGGATCTGTTACTGGTTGATAAATAACTAGGCATCTGAATCTCTAGGAAGTGGTGATTGTTTGGAACCAAAAGACTGCACATATTTGGCTAAAAATAGAATAATGGAAAGCAACATCAAAGGGTTCTAATTCATTCTGTGTCATGCAGCCCTGAGCCAGGATTATTTAATTATGCAATTTATTTTTACCAATAGACTAATATAAACCAAGCACTGAGATTACATTGATAAACAGGACTCAGTTCCTCTCCTATGCAAACAGACAAGTTTGAATGACATCACGTAGAATTGTGAAATATACAACCTGTGCAAACATACACACAACTCTGGGGTCCCTTCACTATTGGGCTCAGTCCAAATGACTAATTTATTTAAATACTGACCTCCTTAGAAGCAGTGTGGTTGACATGGAGACTTTGAAAACAGTTCATCTAGGTGATAAATCTGGCTTCACCCCTTATTACTAATGTGTAGCAAATTGGTTAATCTCTGTATCTCTATTTCCTCATCTATAGATTATGTGTAAGCCTGCCTACTGAACAATATTCTTATAAGGATTAGGATGAGGAAACACTGTAATGGTAGCACGTTGCCTGGCCTTTATCAGTATGTGTGGTTATCTTGGTTTTTGTTTTTATTTTTGTTTTCCCCAGAGATAGTTAGTAACTGATGCACTTATAATGCCATTATGTCTCAATCATTATCTTTACTAAGTATATTTACTTAAAATGTGAAGATGGAAAAATGTGTTTGCTTGTTAAATAAAGCATCAAGATTCTTTATTAATGAAGACTTAAGAGGTTTTACCAGAAGTCACCTGGCCATTTGTGTGGTACACATAGAGAGTTTTCTAAAATATTTTTTTTTCCCATGATGAACAATTCACTTTCCCAAAAACAAAACAGGAATGTGCACTAATTGTAGCAAGAAGTGAAGATTCACAATGAAAGGAGAAAACCATTTATCAAAAGCAGAATGATCATTTTGTAGACTGGTGGGTGCTATGATCTGAATGTTTGTGTCCTCGTCAAAATTCGTGTTGACATCACAGGGCCCCATGTGAGGGTATCAGGAGGTAAGGCCTTTAGGATGTGCTTAGGTCATCAGAATGGAGCCCTCATGAATGGGATTCACGCCCTAATAAAAGATATGCCAGAGAGCTAGCTAGCCCCCTTCTGTTATGTGAGGACACAGTGAGAAGTCCTCATCTGATCATTCCACCACCCAGAACTGTGAGAAATGAATTTCTCCTGTTTATAACCTACCCGCTCTGTGGCTTTTCTGAAATAGCAGTTTGAACAGATTAAGACAGTGGTCTCAAACAAAACTATGAAAGTTTAACACTCTGAAAATTTATAACTCTGAAAAGAGATATATGTATTTTTACTCTAGAGCAGGAGTACAATTTCTACAATACATATGGATTTTATCCAACATTCAGTAATTTTACTGGAGGGGTCTATTTGATTTATTTAAGATTTTAGTGTTATTTTCCCCACCATTCTTGTATTTTGGGCTTCCTTGCAGTGATGGATTACATATCTTTTGGTTCTCATCATTCTTTATATTTAAATTTTAATTGAACTATAGTTGACATATAGTATTAGATTAGTTTCATCTGCACAACATAGTGATTGAACAATTATACGCATTTTGAAATGCTCGCCACAATAAACGTATTACAGTATTATTGACTGTATTCTCTATGCTGTGTGCATCATTCTTTCTGTAACACAAATATCTCTGTAGCTTCTAGGCTACTTTGGCTGGATATTTCTGTCTACATCTAGTTATTATGAGGAGGCATAAAACTAATAGCATCTTATTAGCTCATTGTTTCCTTAGAGCCCAAGAAAATCACCCTTGTGATTGCTGACCTGGTTCTGAAAGTCCCTGTGCTGCATCTAAAGCCAAGTCTCTTCCTGATGAGCAAGTTGCAGATACAGAAATATAAAAACAAAAGAGGAAGCCCGTATTTACTATCGATTAATATTGTTCCTTTATGTGGGATTTCCTTATATTATTTTAACACATCCAGAATGCTGTTTTGACTGTATAGTGCCAGAGGTTGTGGATCTGAGTTTATTCAGAAAATACATTCTAATTCAGCTTTATTTCTTAGTCGTTGCTCTGGAACACAGATAATGGAAATAATGTTCCTTTGCTCCATGAACGTCGAAATTAACCCTTCATTTATTCCATTCTACATTATATACATCAGGACCGAATAGATGCCAAGGATGTTGGAGAAGTGCATTTTATTTTATTTATTTATTTATTTATTTATTTTTAAGATTTTTATTTATTTATTTGACAGGCAGAGATCCACAATTAGTCAGAGAGGCAGGCAGAGAGAGGAGGAAGCAGGCTCCCTGCTGAGCAGAGAGCCTGATGTGGGGCTCGATCCCAGGACCCTGAGATCATGACCTGAGCCAAAGGCAGAAGCTTTAACCCACTGAGCCACCCAGGAGCCCTGGAGAAGTTCATTTTAAATAGAGGTTTGCATATTTGGGCATGCCTGGACTTTTAGTAGATTTTAACATGCAAGCGTGTTGGAATCCAGTGAATCACAAGCTCCGCTGAGATTATAAATTATTCAAGTAATGCAGGATTACTCAGTTTATGTCAGAAATCCTTCCACTCTGCACTATTTTTTTTTAAAGATTTTATTTATTTATTTATTTGACAGAGAGAGAGAGAGATCACAAGTAGGCGGAGAGTCAGGCAGAGAGAGAGAGAGAGAAGCAGGCTCCCGCTGAGCAAAGAGCCCGATGCGGGGCTCGATCCCAGGACCCTGAGATCATGACCTGAGCCGAAGGCAGCGGCTTAATCCACTGAGCCACCCAGGCGCCCCACCACTCTGCACTATTAAAGGCATAACAATAAGTATAATCCTGAAACATGAAGTCATTCCATTAAGTAAGATTCTCTGGTTTATTATTTGCTTTCTTTTGATGCCAGACTGAATAATGAGATTTTTGAAGGTGATTAATAGAAATGATGGTATTTGGTATTTATATCGTCTTATAAATTTGGAGTTAATTATATTCTTAAAATATACAGATTGAGGTTGTTATGATAAAAAATCACATATATAATTTCAGCAGTAATATTAGGAAAATTAATATGGTTCCAAAAAGTGCTATTAGTATGTCATTAATCTAGAAGGTGAAAGACAGCTATCAAGTCATCAGCTATTTGATAGTGCTTTCTAGCTAGCCAGCCATCCTTGGTTTTCATGGTACCATTATTTTTTAGTGCACTGAAGTTCATTCCTGATAGCTACATGTTTATTGTGCTGTTCTTTGAAAGTAGAAATGAGTATGAAGATACAATATCATATACTCAATCAGTAAAATATTGAATTAAAAGAATATTTATGCACTCCACTTCCTCAGATGGAAACTTTAGGACAAGTTGTGTAAAAAATAATGAATGAACCATAGGATTTTATAGTTGGGGTTCTTTGTAGTATTGCAGTGTGGTCAGTGTAAGGGGCTATTTAGCCAGAGTGACTCCATCCGGTTAAACAGTGATTTTGTTGTTTATGCAGTAAAACTTAAAGTGACCTTGCCCCCCCCCCCACCCCACCCCAGGGGAACCTACTTAAAAGCAAGTCTGGGAACCAGTAAAGTAAAATATGGTCAACCAGTCCCAGATAACAGAGCCCAAATAGGAGGGTGGTCAGGTCAGGTAGAGAGAACAGAGGCTGGATGTAGGGATGAGTCGAGCCAGGTAGAGACATCCAATCGGTGGGGGGCGCATACTGTCTCCCTAGCTACCAAGGAGTGTGGGCCCCGCCTTTTGGGTGCCAATTCTGGCCAAGGTGATAGGCTAGTTCAAATAGCTACTATGGGGTGAATTGTTATTCAATTGGTTACCCGTGTGGGACCTAGCATGACTGTGCAGCTTTTTCTGTGTGTTACAATCCCATTGGCCACCTGTGTGTGGCCAGGCTCAACCACAAGACCTTTGCTCTATAAAAGTTAGTCTGTGAGGCAGGGAGGGGTCGTGGCCCTCTCTGTAAGGCGCATCCCCGACCAGCCAGTTTGATGGTTGGTTTGATTCTAGATGCTTGGCGAGAAATAAAGCTTTGCTTGACCTTCGCTTTGTATCAGTCTCATTCCCTTGATCATGGACCCATTATTGGGGGAACTTTCAGTCAGATTTCCAATACACTTTAAAGAGTGTTCTTTAAAAATGAATTCATATTGCCTGAAACTGTGAAAACCACCACCACAAAGGCAATGGCAAGAACAGTACAAAAAACAATAATGATAACAATCTGTAAGTTGTTCCAAACTTTAATTATCTCAGTTTACTCATGTAGTAAAAAATGATTGCTGGCAATTTTTGAGATTCTTTTAATGCCTACATTTTATGCTTTTGTTTTTTTTTAAGATTTTATTTATTTGACAGACAGAGAGAGAGAGAGATCACAAGTAGGCAGAGCAGAAGGCAGAGAGAGAGAGGGAAACAGGCTCCCTGCTGAGCAGAGAGCTGGATGTCGGGCTCTATCCCAGGACCCTGAGATCACGACCTGAGCCAAAAGCAGGGGCTTAACCCACTGAGCCACCCAGGCACCCCGACATTTTATGCTTTTATAGTTCTGACTTTGAGTAAGGGGTAATAATGTGTACAAAGATATTAGCATTATGAATTAGCTCAAAGTTTGAATTTGTGTATATCTAATGAAGAAATCAATTCTATGGTTCTAGGTGGGGTGGGTAAGTCTGAAAACTGAGGTGTGAATTTGTTGAAGTTTGATAATTTAGGTATTGATTGCTCTGTATCCTTTGGGCCACATCCCTCCCATTCATATGTTAAAATCATAATGTGATGCTTTTAGGGGGTGAGGCATTCAGAAGGTAATTAGGTTGAAAGAGTGGAGCTCAAGGTGAAAATAGTGGCCTTTTGAGAGGAGGCAGGGGAGAGAAGTATGTCCTTCTGTCTCTTTGCCCTCTTCCTTCTCTGCCATATGAGAATATAGCAGGAAGGTGTTGATCTATAAGCAGATACTAAGTCTGCTGGAGCCTTGATCTTGGACTTCGCAGCCTCTAGAACTGTGAGAAATAAATATTTGTCGTTGAAGTCACATAGTCTGTGCTATTTGTGATAGAACCTGAACTAAGACAGGTGCCAATTTCTATTTTTCTAAAGGAGTCTTGAGTTATAATGTGGTCAGATCCAGAAGAGTCCATGAGAATCATTGGAGATAGATCCTCCCTCTCTCTTTCTTCCTCTCTGTTTCTCTTTCTTTCTTTTGGTTAAACTATACATTCCATTAAGTGAATATGTATTTATTAAGCAAGACAGACTTTTAGACAAATAAATTAAGGAGGACTGGAACTCCTGAATTGATGTCCAATATTTCTCAAAGTGATATTTTACTGAAGATTGAAACAGGAAATAAATGTGTGAAGCTGAAGGAGTTCTATACTTAAGTAAGTTGGGGAAGTTTAACTTAAATGGAATTAAACATTTAATTTTCTCTACCTGCTGCATTATACTAAGCCTTAAACATGTTAATGGCACTGCAGGTTAACCCACACTTGATCAGGAAACATTTTACCCACTATACTCAGGAACATCTTTGTGAAGAACTTTCAGTGAAACACAGTTGAGGAAACATTTTCTTCAAATAAAGAACTTTTTCTTTTAAAATCTGTCTGAATGCAATGATACAGAGAACTAGTAGTGAAGGAATGTGTTTTTCTCCTTTATCATAATGGCATATGGAACAGTGCCTATGAGCCACTTTCCTACACGTCTGGAAATTTTGTCTAAGCCACCATAATAACAACTAGCTAGTCTGTCACTGAAAATTACAGCCTACACACAGTTGGATGGGCCACATTAGGCTTATTCTATATTCATATTAAAGAAACACAGTGAGCTTGACATGCAAGCTACTGTAGGAGATTTCAGATCTACTTTTTCCAAGGGTCAATGAAATAAATTCCCTTTTCATTTACATAAATGAGAAACTGAATTATTTATTTAGCTCATGCTTTAATTAAACATCTGTGGAATCTCATCTATTGCCCCTTGATAGGACAGAGAAAGAAACTGCAAAAATCTCACAGAAGGTTCTAGTGACTTCATGTCATGTGAAAATATTGTATCTTATCTAAATCTACTGCATCACACAGGCACAAGTGGATTTTCTAAATAAAACTTTGATTTGAAATTATATGATCTAGCATATAACATTGAAATTATGCCTTTGGACTCAATTTCTTGATGTAGTTGTGGTTTATATATTCATCCACTTGTCCAACAAATATATATCCAACAAATCTTTTGATCTTCTAGAATTATACAGGATACAGAGATGCAACAGACATTGACTTCTTAAAACAGTGTTTCAGTACTGGAGATTATCTGTTATACAATTGAATACATAAAGCAGTTCAAGTCTTGTAAAGGATTTTAACAATGAAATTTGAAACTCTAAAATCAGATAAATAATATTGAAATATTTTTTCAAAATAATGAAGTAGATAATAGTGATATTTTCTGTGGACTTTGGGAAATATAAGGAGTAAATCTTGTATTCAATGATATGTTAGAACTTTACTGAAGAATTTATCAAACCTCAGACATTCAAAAGTATTTTTTTGTTATTGCAGTAAATTGATGTTTTATTTCTCCACTGCCAGGGACAAATTTAAATATCAAGCCATGTTTTACAAAATGCCTCTTTTCAAAATGTAAAACTGTTGCTTAGAGTATAACTTGGCTGTATGTGATATTCAGTTAACATTTATTGAAGTGCCTTCTTTAAATAAAGATTAAAATAACTGCTAACAGACCCACATACTGGAATCCAGATGCTGGCTGTGTCAGTTGGTGATTCCAAAATCAGTTTTACTTATTTTTAACTGCAAATTGAATCATTTATAATATTGTAGACAGTTTCTTATCATGTAGTCACAACCACAGCTACAAGGAGATTTTTAAATTTAGCTCATTTTTTTGCATTGGCCTCCTTTTATGAATTAGGTCAAGTAGGTCAATTACTAAATCTTTCTAGGGATGAGAATATTGACTTAACTCATAGGAGAACTCAGAGGGAAATATTAAGCACTTTAAAGGCTTGATATCTTAATATTTCTGAATGTCATAGCTAGCATCATTTGATGTCTGAAGAACATAACAGCTTGCTTTCTTTATTCTACACTGTATGATTGCATCTATGCATGAAATGAAGTGCATATGTAATATGAATAAATAAATAAATAATTCGTAGATGAGTGTTATCTATAAAGCTTATGTAAAAGAAACAAGTAATCATTTTATATGTTTTATATAATAAATTGGCAATTTCAGAAAAAAAATAGATAGGCAGAATACTCTTTACATGCATGACTTTCTCTTCTATTATCTCAGTCTATTGCTGCATTTAGTAGATTTTCCCCCACAACATATCTCTAAGTGCTTCTTTTACATTCTATAATTTATGTAGGGGAGCATATATGATCAAGCTTACTTACTTCCATCATACGGGAAAGTTTTGTTTCTTCAGTTATCTAAGTCTTAAATACCCTTAGAGCTGTAGTAATCAGATCAAGCATGTGTAGTGACATTAAAATCCGAGGTGGTCATTTCATCTATGCCGATTCCTACTTTTTAAATAATAGTTGTTTTATTAAAAAAATTAAAATATTTTATTTATTTATATGAGAGAGACAGAGAGTGCATATGAGCTGGAGCAAGAGACCTGGGGAGAGGGAGAAGCAGACTCCCCACTGAGCAGGGATCCCCATGTATGATTCAGGCCCAGGACACGGACGGCGATCCTGACCTGAGTCGAAGGCAGACACTTAACTGAGCCACCCAGGTGACCCAATAACAGTTGTTTTTAAATGACCATTTTGTCTATTGAATTTGTTAAGTTCCTTTGAGAATGAAATTATTTTCAGTAATTTGTGCCCTTAAAGACATCTACCTTTCAATTTGTTAAACATAAGGAGAAAGATAACACTGGGAGTTTATTCTGTTACAATTTTAAAAAGAAGTGCAGTTCTTTGTAGCAGTAAAATGAACGTTCTTGTCCCATCTGTAGTCAGCAAGCTGCACATCGGTTGATGTGTGACAACCACACTCCACAGTAGATTTGTAAATCACTAATATGAAAAGCATTGAATAATGACAAGCAGACTTAAAAGCTTTCAATTTTTGGTTTTGAAATGTCACTAGGATTGCCTTTTTATTTAAACTAATTCAATAAATTTTTATGTAATTATTTTATCTTCTATTTAACTTTTCCTGAAGTGTAATCATTCTTTCCACTTTATTCTTCCTCTATTATCATAAATTTCTCCAGGTTTGTCAGCTGATTTCTATTTTCCTAGTTTCTGATCAGTATTACAATTTGTAATAGTGCAATGTGAGGTTAGCTGTTAGATCATGGATTTTACCTTAATTTTTTGTACATTATTCATTAATTACTGATGGATTAACATTTTCTGAAGTTTTACATAGAATTTAGTAATTTTGTCAAATAAAACCTTAAGTTTTCATTATTAATTATAATAGTAGCCATACTGCTATGAAAGCACATAGTTGTTAAAGCACATAGTTTATTTATTTCGAAGAATAAAATATCTATCACAATTTTTAATGTAATTTCATTAGGATATTTTGTTCTGTTGTTCTATGACACTGAATAATAGATATACTGCATTACCATTTCATGATAAGGATAAAATAGTGCTATTCGGATAGTCATTATGGAGCCACTTACTCCAAAGTTTTTATGCCTCAGCCTCCATGGAGTGTCTGTTTGGAATACACCTAGAATTCCAGAATCCTGGAACTTCCTGCTTCATACAGCCACCTTGGAAAGCTCTAACAGAGACTTACTATTTCCTTTCTAACACTTATCAGAAACCCAACTTTATATGATACAGTATCTTACTATTATATACCTCCTAATAGAGTGTCTTAGGTATGAATATAATGTGAAAAACATGCAGTTGTCTTTCTAGTTTACTGTTGTGTCTCCAGAGCATGGTGCATGATCAATATAATTGTTGAATGAATGAACAACTAAATGAATATGTGGTTGGGCAGGGAATTTTCCCTCATGTTCAGAAATATGGATTTAGATCCCTGGGATTATTGCAACAGAGCTTTAGTACTAGGCATCCTAGACATCCTTAATTATAACTTTAAATGTGCTTCTCATGGAAATGATATCAATACTTTAATTACATATTGCATAGGTTAATAGCCTTATGTGAGACTCATAGCCCAGGAACACAATTTCCTTTAATAAAATTGTTTTATTATAAGAATATGTTTTCTAAGATTCAGATAGGTTAGTTACAAATAATTTGGGAGTGCTGTCTTTTCCTAAGTTAAACTACCTGAAGTCATGTTATCTAAATCAGTTGATAATAAATTGTTATATAAAGAATACATACCCTTAAAATTAAGTGTTAAAACAATACTTGACAGTACCTAGGCTTGCTCAATCTCTAACATGACACAGCAACTGCTCTGCTTTTATTAATAATTGAAGCTATATAAACTCCAAGTTCAAATACTGTGCACAGTTTTCTTCAAAAACCAGACCAAGTTCGTTTGGGGAGGCATCATTTATTTTTACTTTTTCGCAGACAAAACCCAACAAGCATCTCAAAGAACTGTAATTATGCTGTTCACCAGCCACTGACTTAAAAATTAAACTCAAAGTGCCCCCTAAATAAAAATTTGTTTTCACTATTAGGATTATCTTCTATTATTCCTATTGTTTCATTAAAAAAAGGGAATTCTTGGGGCACTTGGGTGACTTAATTTGTTAAGGTTCTGACTCTTGGTTGGTTTCAATTTGGGTCATGATCTCAGGGTCGTGAGATTGAGCCCTGGTCGCTGAGGAGTCTGCTTGAGATTCTATGTCTCTCTCTCTCCCTCTGCTCCTCCCCCCTCACTTACTTTTTCTCTGTCTCTCTCTCTAAAATAAATCGGTAAATCTTAAAAAAAAAAAAAAAAAAAAAAAAAAAACAATTCAAAAGTAATGGGAAGCATATAATCCCAAAAGAAAGAATATTTCATTAAATTGAATAAATTTGATTTTATAGAAATACTTAGTAAATTTTTCTCATTTCTTTAAGACTTAGTAAAAACTTTGTCATGTTCCATTAGCTAACATTCGGGAATGAGGTGAAATTTTGTCCTCATTTACAGACTGGAACATTTGACTTCTATCTAGAGTTTTTCCAAATTGGCCATGTTACTTCTGCCTTGAACACCCTTTGGTAAATTCAGGATATGTGTGATTCAGGTCCACATGTGAACAGATAAACTAAATTAAGGCATAACTATTTTTCTAGGAAGCCTTTACACTGCTATGATATTTACTGTTATTTCTAATTCACTAAGAATCTACCTGGTAGATTTAATCAAAACTGTAATAAGTTTACAGTTCATCTATGAGTAGTATACCAAATGAAATAGTATTCAGAGGTGATTCTAAACAAAAAAGAAGTTACTTTTTTTATAGAATAAAGCAATCTGAATAGAATACAATTACATAGGACTAATATAAAGATGCCTAGAGCATGTTAAGTCTGACTGGATAATTTTAGCCTTAAGACACTTACCTGAGGTTTAATCATACTTCTTAGGCTGCAGCAAAACAGAAGCTAAATGAAGCTTGAATCTGAGGCCTTAATGGACTGCAACCTCTCCTTTGCAGTCTGACTACTGAATGTTTGTTGCCCAATGTACCTACCCTATATTTTCGCAAATTTCTAACATGTTCAGAAACATATCCATGTACAGACACACACAACCTAGTATTGGGTATAGAAAAACAGCCAGAAAATTATCCCAGGATTATATATGCCAACACAGTAGAAATCCTAATAAAAACATTACATGCTAAAACCTCGTGCAAGAGTTTTCAGGAAATACCTCAATATTTGAACTTGTATTTTTGTCCCTGGACACATGATTTTCTTTCTAAGTCTGGGTCTTAGTTTTTCTCATGGATTATGATTTCTGGACCCTTTTCACTTTGTTTTTGGTGCCTCCATTCATTTGTTCAATGAAATAGCATTTACTGTAAATCATTTTTGTACCGGTACTGTGTACATTATAAATGGAGAAATGAAAGACAAACTTTAAGCAGCTCATGTCTAATGGAGAAAATCAATTTATAAACATAATATAAACATAAATAAACAAAAATAAAGCATAAATGTAATCGCCTGCTTATTATTGATGAAGTTTTAGAATATAAGTGAGGTTCAGTGGGGTGGAGTCCGGAGCTGACGACCAAGAAAGAATTCTTGAGACGTCTTTGGTTCGAAATGTTGAAATGTTTATTAAAGCACGAGGACAGGACCCATGGGCAAAAAGAGCTGCTGCTACCCCGGGCTTGTGAGGTGTGGTCCACTTGCCAGTTGGTAGGGGATCAGGGATAGCGTGTGTCTCTAAGGAATTTTGGAAGCAAGTTTTCCAGGCTAGCTGTTGTTGGGAAAAGATCATTTATTACCATCTAATCAAACTTTAATCATGAGACCCTTTAGATGCATATCGGTAAGCCATATGCTTGGGGATGATCGCCAGCATGTATCTTGGAGGGTTTAGAGATAAAGGAAGTTTCCAAAAGAATTTTTATATGTTAAAGTAGATATACAGGGTCCTTGATGGGGATGGGGGAGTGTGGTCAGGCTAAGACTGCCTTTTGCCTGTTGCAAAGTATTAAGGGAGAGGCAGTTGAGTCCCTAGAGGAATGTCACTCTGCCTGTTTCAAGGACTTCTCTCAGTGGCTCTAGATAGCAAGGAAATTTAATAACTTTTCTTCTACCTCTGTTTCCCACATCAATATGTTTCAGTGACTGTATTTGACATTGATAATCAAATATAGATGTCTTATCTCCAAAAAGTTTAAAATCTAGATTCATTATGTCAATACATTTGTTAGCTCCCTCCACTTCTGGCCATAGTAGTATTTACCACTCCTGGGTGCAGGTGTCTTCTCAGGTTGGTGCATATTGTAGGAACTAGATTATGTAAAGGAGGAAGCAATTTGTGAAAACAAGTGATATTCCCCGATGTTTTTATTTCATTTTTTGTTTTTTAACCTTATTACACATGACTGCAGTGTTCATTATTCAAACTAGGCCCTGTGCTGATTAAGGTGAGAATCGTTTTTCCAAGACCAGTGTCTGAGGTTAGCAATTACTCCATTGCTTTTCCTAATGAGTTTCAATATATGGTGCAAAAAATGGTGACCTCCTTCGTAGAGACACATACGGATGTCTAACACACATGTAAGTATTGAGCGCGCTGTTCCCTGAATAGTTATTGCTCACTTTCTGCCTTTCCTCCTGTCTAATTGTAAGAAAGAAAGAACTTGTCACCTTTTGCTTTTCCACTTCATTCCCATGCATGGAGAAGGCTTTGAGGCCTTTGTGTTTATGGAAATCCATTATCTGATTCTTCAAATTACCTGGATTATTTTTCAAGTACTTTTATTTCCCTTTCCTCTCAGAAAATATGAATTTCTATTCTGTTTAAGCAAACTTTTAGCCAAACAAAAATTTCATGGGTTTCTTTCATTTCATATGTATGTAACCCCACTTAAGAAATGAAATATTATCGGGGCGCCTGAGTGGCTCAGTTGGTTAAAGCCTCTGCCTTCAGCTCGGGTCATGATCCCAGGGTCCTGGGATTGAGCCCCGCATCGGGCTCTCTGCTCAGCAGGGAGCCTGCTTCCCTTCCTCTCTCTCTCTGCCTGCCTCTCTGCCTACTTGTGATCTCTCTCTCTGTCAAATAAATAAATAAAATCTTTTAAAAAAAGAAATGAAATATTATTTTGACTTTGATTCTTACAGAAAGGTTTCTATCGACCTACAGATAGGAGATTTTGAATGATTGTGCATAAACATAAAGAAGGTAGATTTAAAAACTAAACAAAAAAATTAAAATGTGTCATATCTCTGTAAACAAGCTAATGAATGGCAATCACTTGTTCACAGAAAAACAAAACAAAACACTGAATGGAATTCCAGTATAATGAAGGAACATTGTGTTAATTTTTAGTGTATTTAAAAGAACAGTGTGCATAGAGATTATACTTTGAGGGAAAGGGCATAAATTCTTCTTAATCCAACTCAGTTTATTTTTCTGTATTTCTAGACCTGAAACCTGGGCCTTATCTGGGCTACATACTAAGATGAGGTATAATTTTGGCCATTTCATTTAACTTTCTAGAATCTCAGCTACAGACAATCTCAAAGAATAAATTTAGGAACATAAATATGTTCAAAAAATATGTTAAATATGTTAAAAAAATAAATATGTTAAAATATATATGTTAAAAAAAATCATAGCTAATGGTAACAAGAATTGCTCCTCATAAAAATGAGTATTAAGGGGCACCTGTGTGGCTCAGTGGGTTAAAGCCTCTGCCTTATGCTCAGGTCATGATCTCAGGGTCCTGAGATCGAGATCCACATCGGGTCTTCTGCTCAGCAGGGAGCCTGCTTCCCCCTCTCTCTGCCTGCCTCTCTGCCTTCTTGTGATCTCTCTCTCTCAATCAATCAATAAATAAAATCTTTTAAAAAATGAGTTTTAAGACTGTTAAAAAATGGGCTTGGGACGTAGGAGAAAGTGTTTAGGTCAGTGATAGAATAGGCCATATCATAAAAGGAAAGTTTCCTATATGTTTCCTCAGTGCATATGATTTTGGTGATTTCTACTCAGAGGATTTGAAAAGAAGAATAAGTTCAACAAATCTAAACTAAGAACTCAAGTAAAGTATCCAAAATATGAATATATAGTGTTCCTTCTTTGGGGACTTGTTTAGTTTGAGAGGCTGGCACAGTGTAGCTACCTGTGAGGTTATCCACATTTATTGGACATTCTATAGAAACCTAGTTAAATGTTAGACTCACCCAAAACAGGCTGGGTAAGTGACAAGAAATCAAAAGCTAGGACTCTGAAGTGATACCATAACTCCACATTTCATTAACTTTCCTAGTTTTCCCATATAAATAATAGTAACTTCCTCAGTGGATCCTGGTGAAGATGACCTGTGTTAAAGTAACCTTGAATATTTAAGAAAATCCCAGATGCATTTTAGGTAGTTAAGACATTTTGAACAATTTTTAATTATCCTATACTATTAAAAATACATATTCCTGGGTCCCAGGATTCTGTAGGCCATGTGCCTACCCTAAAATCTGTATTTTTAGTAATCACTAGAGGTAGCTATGACTGACAATTAAACCAGTGGTTTTTGTTTTTGTTTTCCCATTGAGGGTGTGTGCATTTGTGGGGAGGAGCCACAGCGGGAGAAGAGGAGGGAGACCCCTAAACAGGCTCCATGCCCAGGGCAGAGCTCCACAAGGGGCTTTTTTTTATGACCCTGAGATCGTGACCTGAACTGAAACCAAGAGCTGAGCCATCCAAATGCCCTTAAACTAGTGTTTAGAAACCTCTGTTGTAGATAATCTAAATTGAACCAAGGAATAAAAAAAGTATAGGAACTCTAAAATAGTATTATTAATTTAAAAAGAGAGAGAGAGGGAGAGAGAGAGAAGGAAGAGATGTTGGTATAAATAAATATTTTAGAAGGAAATGCAAAGAAAAAAGAGAATGAGTAGGGTTTACTTTTACAAATAATAAGCTAAGGTTTTCATTTATATATTTATGTAATCATGACCCTTTTAAATTGAATGATAAAAATATATGTTTATAAAAAATAAAGAATTAAAAAAATAAAAATAAAAATTTTTACACTTTAAAAAAATGAATGGGAATTCTGTACACATAGGTATTACCTAGGAAAACCTGGTCTCTCTCTCTCTCTCTCTCTCTCTCTCTCTATATATATATATATATATATATATATATGACTCACTTGGTACATCTCTTGCTGAGTGTTTAATACTGTCCCCTTGTCACCTTTAAGGTATTTTAGCTGAGGGAAAAAAGAGTTAATGCAGTTTAAATTAAAAAAAAAAATACCTCAGTCCATTATTCATCTTCCCTTTAGAGGTATACTTTCAAAACCAGGCTGCATAAATCAAATTCAATTATTTAATATCAATGTATAGTTCTTATAGTTATATATTCTTTATGATTGGTGATTCTAACTTGGATAGCATTTTATATTTTATTATTAAATACCAAAGTTCCTCTTTTTTTTTTTTAAAGATTTTATTTATTTATTTGACAGAGAGAAATCACAAGTAGGCAGAGAGGCAGGCAGAGAGAGAGAGAGAGAGAGGAGGAAGCAGGCTCCCTGCTGACAGAGAGCCTGATGCGGGACTCGATCCCAGGACCCTGAGATCATGACCTGAGCCGAAGGCAGCAGCTTAACCACTGAGCCACCCAGGCGTCCCCAAAGTTCCTCTTTTAATGGATTTTTTCTAATGAAGGTAGTCCAGTTTGTTTTTTTTTTAAATGCTTCAACTTATATATATTTGTATGCTTATCTAATGCTGGTTTATGAAACTCTGTAGAATATTCACTTCTCTAAATATTTGTAAATAAAGTACCTGTATCTAGATTAAAAAAAAAAAAGAATATTCACTTCTCAAATAATTTGCTAAAGACATCATTTTTCAGTTATGTAGAAAACATCAAACTGTTTATAATAGATTAGTGAAAATGATTCTGAAGTAAAGTGTTATCAATGAATGTACATATGCAAACAGTTGGCAGGTTGTCAAAGAGATCGGATTTCTGCCTTGATGCTATCAGGTGGTTAGCTCTAATATATGGCTGTAAATTCTTGTGAGAAGAACAATGAGACCTTCTATTAAAGCAAAAAAAAAAAAAATTAGTTACATGTATTGAGATCTATAAAACTTTCCTGCTTTTTAAAAATTTCCAGTATTTGCTTTGATATATTTTGGAATAATTAAAATTTTAGCATTTTATTTCGATATGATATATTTTCTACAAGAGTTGTAATTAAATATGACAAGAATTATTGAGACTCTAGATCTTGCTTCTCAGATATGTATTAAAAAAACTTCCCTTTTTAGTCTTATAACTTACCTTCATTTGGGTCAAGTGAACAGGAGTGTATAAATATGTATATAAGCCCTAATGATTATATATACACACACACATATATATATAAAGTGAATATAAATATATATATACACATAAATTTATATAATAAGTCTATGTATATGGGGAGGATTGGGGTGAGTGAAAGAGAATCTACATTCCAGCGTTCAAACTTTACATTTCATTTAGCTTAATTAGATCTTGTCACAATAGAAATTTCAGGTACCACCATATAACTTTAATATCTTATTTTGCTGGTTGGAGCAAGCCTCAACATCATATGAAATACAGTGTGCTTTTCTTTGCATGAACCACTGAAATTTTTAAATGTTCTGTTTTGACCATTTACTAAATTTATAATCTTCTAAGACCTCCATGGGCTTGCCAACTGTCACTTACCAGTGATAATGAGGGACAGAGATACACAGATAAATGAAATTCACAGTGATTCAGGTAGCCACTTTTTCTACTAGATTCAATTCTCTTTGGTATAAAACCTTTCCTGGAGCTGCCAACTCTTAACAACATTTGACAGAATTCAGTTTAACCTTCTCTTTCTTTCCTTGCCATTCTTCTGGTGGGAGTTATTATTGAGAGGAATAAAATAGTGGCCAGAGCAAAAGGCTGGCAACATTTCAGGGTTGACATGCCAAGTGTTCTCTGGCTATATTGCTTCTAGAAAAAGGAGAGAGAAATAACTCACTTGAAAGTTCTTTCTGTTCCTTTGCTGTAGATCCCAGCACATTACTGAGTAAAGCAGTAAAAGTAAATCAAATGGCTGTTTTTGTTTTCACTCATTTATTCTTTTATTCACTTATTCATTCTTTCATTCTTATGTGCATACACTCAATAAATATGTATTGAGTTTCTACAACTCTCCTGACAAAATTCTAAACATTGGGGATACACAAACAATTGGCAACAGTTTTCTTTGTCATTGAGTGAATCTGGTGGAGTATATAGACATATAAACTGACAACAGAATATAAATGAGGTACTACGAAAATGTATCACAGGGGAATAGCCAGAATTTAAGACATCATTATGTGGCATTCCATTAAGTAACTACAGCAAAGCAATTATCAGTCAACACTATAACTAGAAATTCCCAAATTATGTGCTGTGGAGTATTCAGCAAAATGCTTGTATGTGTTATGAATAAATGAGTTTTCTGGCAATGCAAGTGTGGAAAATAGAAAATATATAAAACTTAGTGGATACCTTACTGCATAGTTTTACTATGCGGATGTGTATAATATGAGATTACTTTACACATGCGCATAGGATTCTCAAAGCTTTTGATTTTAGTATCTTAAAAAGGAATACACTAGGAAGAGTTGTGTAGCTGTCTTGTTAAAAAAAATTGTTTTCACTTAATTCGAAAAGTGTTTACTTTTCTATGTTTACAGCAACATTATTTGTAATATCCAAGGTATGGAAGCAGCCCAAGTGTTCATCAACAAATGAATGGTTAAAGAAGAGATGCTTTCTATATATACAATGGAATACCAATCAGCCATAGGAAAGAATGGAAGCTTACCATTTGCAGTAACATGGTTGGATTCAGAGGGTATAATGCTACGTGAAGTCAGTCAGTCAGAGAAAGACAGATACCATATGATTTCACTCATATGTGGAATTTAAGAAACAAAACAAATGAACAACGGAAAAAAAATACAAACAAAAAATAGACCTAACTATAGAGAATAACTGGCGGTTGCCAGAAAAGAGTTGGGTGAGGGGATGGGTGAAATAGATCGGGGGGATTAAAGTACCCATCTAGAGATGCACATTGAGTAATGTGTGGGCTCGTTGAATCATGATTTTGTGCTCCTGAAACTAATATGACAGTGTATATTAATTACACTAGAATTAAAATATAAATAAAGGAGAATGAAGGACATTGTTTTCCATGAAATATTTAGGGGGATTCTCGTTGCATAGAAGGTACTTTGAGTGACGGTACTTTAAAAACTACTTTAGCTTTAATTTAAAGTTAAACAAAAAAAAAAGTGCAGAATAGAATTTTGGGAATAAAAAGTATGGCTGTGCCTTGAAAAGAATACCAGTGAGTGACTTTCTTTATTTCATTTATTGGTTTGCCTAGGAAGGACTATTTTCACATAAACTCTGTTTTCCTTTGGGAGACATCATGGCATAATTACTTAAAACATGAGCTTTGAATTCAGATGCATCTGAATTCCAAATATTATTGATATTGTTCATAAATCATGTAACATTTTCTCCTGTCTTTCATCTCTATTTATCTCAATTCTCTCCTCTCTCTCTCTTTCACATGTGTGTATGTGTGTGTGTACTAAGTTCTATACAGATTCATAACCATGTAGGTTTATATACGCACTACCTTTACAATACTAAACAGAGACAATACCACCAAGATCTCTCATATTGCCCTTTTGTGATCACATTCATATTTCTCCTGATCCCTCATGTTCCTGTCCCTAACCTATGGCAACCACCACTCAGCTCTTCTCCACTTCTAAAATATTATTTAAAAATATGATATAAATGGACACAAAAAGCATTTAACATTCTGAGATTGATTTTTCTCACTCAGTATAATTCCATGGAGACTCATTCAAGTTGTTGTTTGTATCAGTAGTTTGTTTCTTTATACTGCTGAATAGTATTCCATAGTACTTTTGCACCACAGTTTGCTTAACCATTCACCAATCAAGTCATCTAGGCTGATTCAAGTTTCAGGGCTATTAAAAAAATAAAACTGCTATAAGGGTCACCTGGGTGTCTCAGTGGGTTATAAGCCTCTGCCTTCAGCTCAGGTCGTGGTCCCAGGGTCCTGGGATGGAGCCCTGAGTCGGGCTCTCTGCTCAGCAGGGAGCCTGCTTCCCCCCTCTCTCTGCCTGCCTCTCTGCCTACTTGTGATTTCTTTCTCTGTCAAATAAATAAATAAAATCTTAAAACTGCTATGAACATGCACGTTTTATGAACATGTTTTTATCTACTTGGAACCAGTGTCGAAGAATGAACATGCTACATTGTATAACAATTTCATGTTTAGCTTTATAAGAAATTGCTTCTTTTACTGTACTATTTTACATTCCCATGAACAATGTATGAGCAATCCAGTTTCTCCACATCCTCACCAACATTTGCTGTTGTCACATACACACACAAATTAATGCATTTCAGATAGGTGTGTAATGTTATCTCATTATGGTTTTAATTTGAGTTTCTCTAATATTAATGACATTCAACATCTTTTCATGTGTTCACTAGCTATCTGTGATGGCTACCCAGGTGCCCTTCAGTTTTTTGTTTTTTTTTTTTTTTAAATTTAATGTTTTGGCTCTCAATACTGTTATTATAATATGTCTAGGCATGGATCTTTGTTACACATTAATTAAGTTTAGTGGGCATTTTGGATTTACTCATCAGTCTTTTTCATTAAATTTAGCAAAATCTTGATAACTTATTCAAATATGATGCTTCTCATTCTGTTCTCTCTTCTTCTCTTTTGGGGCTTTCATTACATAAGTGCCAATATGCTTGATTTTGTTCTAGAGGTCTCTGCAGCTCTGTCATTTTTTTTTATTCAATCTTCATGTTTCTTTTTATTAATCTATTCTCATAAGTTTAGTGAATTTTTCTCTGTTCATTTTTACTTTTATCACCATATGATTATATGACGTAATAAACATAATTTATAGTATTGTTTTATTTATTTTTAAAGATTATTTATTTATGTTTAAAGTATAGCTTTGTTGTTTAATAAAAGTCTTCATTTTCCCTATATTATGTGTTCGCAATCTTTACATAAACGAATGAATGTTAACTCTTGTTCAATGATGTATAGTCTGAATATAACATGTTTTACTCATTCTTACTGAGGGCATGTATATTGTTTCTAATGTTTGCCGAGCAGTGTTGGAGATAACATCTTGACATACATATTTCTAATCACATGTGACAATCCTAGTCAAAAAGATAATAATTTGCCATGTATTGCTAGATAGCTCCCCACATTTGGCTGCTAGTATACACTCCCACCAACAACATAGAAGAGGCCCTGTTCCCTATAGCCCTTCTAGAATTTGATTACATATCTGCCTACTTTTCTCCTAATAAAACACACATTTAAATGTATGAAGATTTATTCTATATTAATTATAACTAATTAAAATTAGAATGGAAAAGTATCATCAAAGAGCTTGAGATGCCCAGCAACCCACTGAGCCATCTTTACTGGGAACTGTTAGTTGTATACCAGATAGACTATTAGCTGTGTAACACACAAAAGAATAAATGGATGTCACAGACAATTACCTCCTATAATTATGAATATATTTTTATCATAACAAGAGTCCTGTTTGCTCATCTACAAATAGATATGAAAGTATCAAATAACATCTAAGATTATTAGGCTATGGCGATCCACAGACCTGTATCCCTGGGGATAAAAATATATGTTTATAAAAAATAAAATAAATAAATAAATAAATAAATAAAAAGATTATTGGGCTAAAAATTATGTATTTCTATGCCATAACTAGACTTACCTGTTATCTATATTTACTCTATTTATGTTTCCAATTACCAGACTATATTGGTAAAGGGGACTGTGTTGATAAGCAGAGGAAAATGGCAGTTAATAATTTGTTTTAATTTTAAGGTTAAAATCATACTACAAAATTAATTTCACTGTTCCCATTTACGGTTACTAACCTAAGAAAGAAACAATTTCTTGAGAGAGAGGAAACAATATATGAAGATAAGAAAAAAATATAGGCAGAAGATCCAAGTAGGAAGAATGAAAGATTTATCTTCCTTACTGTTGCAATTCTACTAATGCTGTAAAGATTTCATATTTGCCTAGAGTTCTTAGAAAAATCTATTTTCACAGTTATTCTCAAATCACAAATTAATAAAATTCAATAAAAATATTGAGATTGAATTGATAGGTAAAAATAATTTCTATAATGTTAGTCATCACTATCTTTTTTTTTTTGTAAGATTTATTTATTTATTTATTTGACAGACAGATCCCAAGTAGGCAGAGGCAAGCAGAGAGAGAGAGGAGGACGCAGGCTCCCTTCTGAGCAGAGAGTCCAATGTGGGGCTCGATCTCAGGACCCTGGGATCATGACCTGAACCGAAGGCAGAGGCTTTAACCCACTGAGCCACCCAGGCACCCCAGGCATCACTATCTTTAAATAGTGTTCCCTGTAATAAAGCTCCACAGTCTAATGTAGGTCAAAATTAAATTTTACACTAAACTAATGATCCAAAACATGGAAAGTAAACACTGAAATTTTGAAATTGTCATTTTTAGAAGTATCGCTAAACATTTTAAATGCCCATGTTTTACTCGAAGAGCTGTTGTTTTGTTGAGATCCCTGTCTTGGCCAGACAAGGCTCAGCAAATGCAGAGGAGGGATTTGCCACAGATCTATGGCTGTGCCTTTGTTTAGTTCTATATCAAAGAAAGTAGCACTGGGATTCTGAAAAATAAAACCACTCCCTAGGAAGTACCAGCTCCTGACATGACAACATGCTAAATGTAGATGGCCTCCATTTCTACAGAGTTTCATTAATACAGCTGTGGGAAGTGGATGAAGTAGACTTCAGTCCATATTATGGCAATACAGTCACATAAACTTGAATAAGCTCAGAGCTCCAATGTGACTGTTTCCCAACAAAAAGGATGGAAATTTGTGTTGAATAGCCACTGATTACATGAACATGATTAATGTGAAATATGGAATTGATTTATGGGCACTGTTGTCACGGCCTACACTGCAAGTGCAATAGTATCTATTGAAAAATGAGACCAGAATAATGACTAGAGAGCACAGACAACATTGTATTTTCTGATATATCTTATAGGTTGGATTAATAATCCAGAGTTGCAAATGGTTTACTGAACTTCTTTTTCTTGCCAGAATAGAAAGGGTATAATTGTATCTGTTTTGCCTGAAATATCAAATACACCAGAAGTTAATATACTTTATTTTCATTAAATTGAATTCCAAGTAAAATGGGTTGTTTTTTTTTTCCTCATTTACTGTAACTTTCATATTGCTTTGAAAAGAAAGCTTCCTCACAGAATTTGTAGCTATCTCTGAGAGGATAGTATTTATATTAAAGAGAGTAGTAATGTCACTCTGAAATTTTAAGTGTTATTGAGAAGATATGTATTTAAATAACACTGGGAGGGGGCACCTGGGTGGCTCAGTGGGTTAAAGCCTCTGCCTTTAGCTCAGGTAATAATCCCAGTGTCCTAGGATCTAGCCCCCACATCGGGCTCTCTGCTCAGTGGGGAGCCTGCTTCCTCCTCTCTCTCTGCCAGCCTCTCTGCCTACTTGTGATCTGTCAAATAAATAAATAAAATCTTAAAAAAATAAATAAAATAAAATAAAATAAATCTTTAAAAAAAATAACACTGGGAGGATCATTGCTAATATCTCACACTGACTGTCAGGAAGGAATTCTTCATAGGGTATGTGTGTGCGCATGTGTACGTGTGTGTGCGCACATGTGTCCACTGCGAAATCCTGAAACCTAGAAATGTATGACTTCTTAGACTTTAAAATGTTCATGGTAAATATGTACTCTTGCTTAAGTAAGTATGAAATTGAGATCAGAATCATTTCTTTAGAAAGATAGAAACTCATAGACTATGTAAACTTTTATTATATAAACTTTTTTATAGTACATGAAAGATTATTAATATTCCAACAGTTTACATGTTATCAAATGTTGGGTTGACCATCTCTTGGTATTTGACATTATAGAAAATATACAGTGGTAAGCTTCTTAAGCTACTTATACTGTCCTGATATACAGTATAACTGAAATGGAACTTAACTAGATCAGTGATTTATAAATCTATTTGTTTTTAGCTCCTTCTTTTAAAATTACTGACAAGCTATCATATTTAATGGGACTGCCTTTCGATAAAATACTAATGAGCTCATTTAAGATTTTAAATCAATTTATTCATTTGTTAATTCCAGGAGTACTTATCCACTTAGCTCATGCCACCTTTTAAATTACTGACCATTTGATAAATTTGAATTGGTTTTCCTAAGTGAATTTTTCAAGGGAGAAAGCCAGATTTTAAAACGTGTAGTATTGATGACATATTTTATAATTTTATGTGAAACTATTTTTATGCCTTCTTAAACATGGAATAACAATAAATGTATAAAGAGTTGTGATATATACATTTTCTTTTTTGTTTTTAGATCATGTTCATCACACTATTTAGTAGGATATTCCGGTTTTGCTAAAATCATGAACCTCTCTGTGCATGTTTCACTGATATGGTTCTTTTGATTTCCCCATGTCCAATTCAATTCAACTGCATTTGGATAATTTTTTTTAACAAGTAGAAGAAAGAATTTATTATTTTCTTTCTTCTCATCTATTCTTTTCTTTTTCAAAAAAAAGTATTTCAATATTAAAGAAAAAACTATGAAATTTTTTTAGGGGAAAAATCTCCTTTCTGATATTCATATTTAGTGTTGTAAGCAGATGCTCAATTGCCTATGGTTCCCTCTGAAACTATTCATCTAGACTTGAAAGTTTAATTTATGTCTTTTTTGAATATTTTTATTTCATAAATTGAATTTGAGCCCATGTAATTGACTTCACCTTTATTCATACACAGAAAATTAATTGAGTTATCTCTAGTAATATTTCTGCATCATACTCATGAATTTTAAAGATGTTTTAAGCAACTCAAATGCCTAATCCTCATATTACTGAGAAAATGGAACAAGATTGTTGGTTCAAATTATTTTTGTTGAAAGTTGATAGATTTTGTCATATTTACTTTACTAAAGAACCATAGCTATTAGAAAGATTGAATTTCTGAAATAGATAACTCATGCTTGTTCTATGTCTGTCAAATAAGTAAAACCAAAAAACAAAAATTAAAAAAATGTAAGAAAAAGAAAGGGAAAACTTCTTAATTTTATGTAAGCATAGTAGTTTTATAAAATGTTATAGAGATGCGCATTAGTATTGTTTATCATGCATCTGGGGAAAACAAGAAAATAAGCAATTCAGTTATCTTTATTTGACTGTATTTTACCTAATTTTAATCAGTATAGCAACATAGAAAAAAATGACACAAACTAATGAAAATCTTCGCTGTCTTTGAAATACACGAATTTTTATATTGTGTTTCTTTTTTTTAATTATTTTTTGAGATTTTATTTATTTGGGGCACCTGGGTGGCTCAGTGGGTTAAAACCTCTGCCTTCGGCTCAGGTCATCATTCCGGTGTCCTGGGATGGAGCCCCACATCAGGCTCTCTGCTCAGGGGTAAGCCTGCCTCTCCCCCTCTCTCTGCCTGCCTCTCTGCCTACTTGTACTCTCTGTGTGTCAAATAAATAAAGAATTTATTTATTTATTTGAGAGAGGGAGAGCACAAGCAGAGGGAGTGGCAGAGAGAGAGGGAGAAGCAGGCTCCCTGTTGAGCAGGGAGCCCAATGCAGCACCATTATGACCTGAGTCAAAGGCAGACCTTTAACGAGCTCAGCTACCCAGGCACCTCTATATTGTATTTCATCTGATTTTTGCATATCAAGCTTCCAAAATTCTAGACTTTAGGTAAACATATTAGGAGGCAATAATTGGAAAGATACACACACACGTATACTCACATGCTGCAGATCATAGTAAATGATATTTAATAGTATTTTAAATATAATAGGAAACCTGGAATTAATTTCTTTTTGGAGCCTTTCAAAATGTATTATACAAAATACTATGATATTAAATCACAAATATGAGGTAATTATCCCTATTCAAAGAATCACTTATGTTGTATACAAGGTCTTGGTACAAAGTTATGCTTTGCGCATGTCAGAGTAAAACTGAAAGCAAGTGACTCTTAGCTATATTTTTATATCACTCTGCTAAGCAAAATACCTAAAAAAGTCACAATGTTGTTTGACTGAAATGTGAAATATAGTGCTGCTAGCTCATATGCTATATTCTGAGCTTTTAATTTGTACAGAGTAGTGAAGAAGATTAGTGGGTAAAAAATGAAAAAGTATATTTTTAAAACATATTTTTATTTATTTGACAGAGATCACAAGTAGGCAGAGAGACAGACAGAGAGAGAGGAGGAAGCAGGCTCCCTGCTGAGCACAGCGGGGGTGGGGGGTGGGGGGGGGCTCCATCCCAGGACCCTGAGATCAAACCTGAACCGAAGGCAGAGGCTTTAACCCACAGAGCCACCCAGGTGCCCCGAAAAGATTATTTTAAACGTGGTCAAAATAACACTTAAACTAAGCTATAAATTAAAATTACTAAAATCTATGTTAATGCAATTTAGTTCTATAGGTTAATACACAAAACTGAACTCCAAGTAATTGTATGGATTAGTGAACAAAAGAAAATATCTTAAATGCTTCCAGCTTTTTATTGAAGATTAATTTTCCAAAAAACCCCATGAATTTTTAAACTCTAAATTTTAAATTTATAAAATTTAGACAATTTGCACAACAAAGTTTATCTTTGTGTGAACAAACACAAAAGACAAATCATACAATTATTTATTTACCATGTTTGAATTATTGCATATTTTGAATTAGCAGATCTCTGGACTAAAGAGGAATGTGTATATATTTGGTATTAATTCATTCGTATAATATATTGCCCTGTAGTGTCAGACTCTGAGATACAGTAGAGAATAAGGCAACCATGTGTCTACTCCCACATCTATATTTCCAACTCTATGTGTGTGTGATGTGTGTGTACACAGAGAAACAGAGATGGGAGGGAGGGAGGAGAAGAGAAAGGAAGGAAAGAAGGAAGGAAAGAAGGAAGGAATTTGTGAGGAAAGAAGCAAGGAAATAGATAAAGAAAAAAGGTTTACGGCTAGATGATGGCGAGAAAATGTGAATTTCCTTTTGACAGAGTTGGTTAGCAATTGATGGCAGTCAATCAAGGAATCCCACACACAAATACACTATCAAGGACAGAGATGTGCCAACAGGAAGACAGAGGAAGACACAGGCAGATGGAATGCTCAGATGGAAAGAGTTGTCCTCTGTGAGCTTGGGAAAATCTTTCCTTCTGTCTGGTCTTCAATATCCTCATTTCTAATATGAATGATAAAGCCAGACCTTTGAAGACCCCTTCTAATATTTTATATAGGACATTTAATGACTAGAATAGAGTGTTTGAGTTATGGGTGGTTCTGGTTTGGGTAGGAAAAGTTAGTAACCCTAACTTTTGGATGTTTTTCATGATTCACACATGGATATGACAATAAGTCCATTTTGTTTGTCACCGCTCTGATGAATGTGACTGGCTTGCAGTGCCTGGTCAAGCATTGAATTTGAATACAACTTAAGAACTTTCAGTGCCCAGCAGGAAAAGGAGCAAGCCTAAGCATCTGGGGAAGAAATGAAGCGAGCCCAAGCGGACTGTGTAAAACCAGTTCTTTAATCTTAAAGATAAAAGAGTAAGGAGGAAAGGAACAGGGAAAAGCATGGGCTCAGAGGGTGAGCCTTCAGGAGATGCTAGACTTGAAGAAAAGAGAAAACCAACCATATTGCATTCAGTGACCACCATTCCAAAATGCCCAGGCACTTTGCTTATGATAATCAAGGAACAGCAAATACTTTTATTAAGCCATGGGGTCATAGAAAATCCTACAAAATTGAACTAAGAATATTACGTTTTCTATCTGTGCCTTCATTAAACTGCTATCATTTCCTTGACATGACATTTGCAAGAGTGTCTAAGGATATACCTGCCACATTCTTGAGTTCTTGGTGTTACTTTCTTTTCATCCCATTGTTTCTTCTTGGTCAGTATGATCATTAACTGAGGAAGGCAAGATGTCCACTTTGTATTAAAAAGGAAGTAAACTTGGAAGAATTCAGAGTTGTAGTTCAACTAGTCAATCCAAAATAAATGAAATTTTTTGTCCATGTCTTAGCGTATTTGTCTACATGGTAGCAGTTATTCATGGGAAATGTGTATGCATTCCCCAGTTGATTCTCAAAATGGCTTATGGCTATAATTATTTAAATTAAAGTATTTCTGTTCACTCATTAAAAATAGAAAATGTGAGCCTTCATTTATATTTTGGACACTTGAAAAGAAAAATAAATAAAATTTCACCATGATACATTCTAACTTCAAAGAAAATTATAGTTTTTCTTGTCTTAATTGAGAATATTCAGAGAAGTAAGATGCTTACGCACATGCTTTGAAATTATGACCTGAAGCAGTAACTATTAAGCTGTCTTGTCGAGTGCTGCTTGGCTTGCATTTTTAATAATATTTGTGGTACCTTGGACTTTATACAGACAACGACTATGAATTGCTTGCCTTATAATCTCCTTAGAAGATGCTGTTGCTCTGATTCCTTTAACTTCTCCAATTCCTTTCACTTGCTAGCACTGTACTATTGGAATTACGATGCAGAGATAGTTTTTATTTTATAAATGATCTAAGGTCAAGGATTTGAAGTCTGTTTGTGTTTTGTATTGGAAGACTTATAAAATAAAACAGAGATAATGTAGAATTTTTATTTTCCTTTTTTAGAGAAGAGATTTTTTGATGCTGTTTCCATGTTATTAATTCAAAAATATATATTTAACCTAAGTTAATCAGTTGTATGATTTTCGGTTAGGTGAGGTATTATTTTGCATGAAATGTTAATAATGGCATTCAGTAACCATTTATAATAAAAAGATTGGGGGATGAGAGCTGGATCACTTCAGGAAGACGATGTGAATAGTTTAGTGAGAGACCACTGAGAGAAAGATGTTTTGGAAACCTGAAGCTACGTAGAGTTTATGTACATTTTGAGAGAAGACAAAACTGAGATTAAATGAAAGAACTAAGGCTTCACATAACACCATGATGTGAAAGTGGTTAAGATAAAATCTTGATGTCTCTCTCTTGTGAATTTAAGGAACTCAGCAGTTTTCCCTCATTAGCACCTTTTACTTATGTCTGTCTGACGGTAGCTAGAATTTTGAGAGGGACCATCTGAGGTACACGATTTATGTGCATTCCTTGTGACTCCACATTTTTCACATCTGTGTCAGTTGAACAGAATCAAGAAATAATGCTCTACTTAATTTCATGTCTAAAAAGATGAAGTTCTATGAAGTTTATTATAGATAATAAACTCCAATAAACCGCATGCTGGATTTATTGGAAGTCAGTATGATTTCATTGATTCCTGTGTTTTAGGGTCATTTTAAAAGACTTAAAACAAAACTATGTATACTTTTGTACACATAGGTTCTTTATTAATCTTTAAATAACTTCTTAAATTATAATAATAATGTCTTTATGGAGAATAAAAATTTGTTTCTATACTTTCAGAAGGTGATTATGGTACATCAGAAGTCTTAAAACTGGAATACTTTATTGGAAAAGAGCTAAGCCTAGCTCTCTCTGACCAAATATTTTGGAAGTTATATAAACCATACTTAATTTTTTTCTGTACCTTGTTTATATTCAGAACTTGTAAGGTCACTCTGTGTGAAATAATGGGTTGGTAAAAATAATTAATGCATTCCCAAAAGCTCAGGACTCAAATGCCAAAGCTATTCATATATAATTTTAATCTCTATTTTATATCTGTCTCTAGGTATATGTTTTATAGATACACTTATGAATAAACATTTAGCAATCCAATTTGCAAAAGAATCCCAAACAGATTGGGTCAGTGAAATAAGCATCTACTATTGCTTTTAAACTAATGAATTTTCTTGCAAGTATTATTACATTGATGTGTTATTTATAACATGCCAGAATTAAGTAAATGTGAATTCACATTTTACATTTTTTCTCCCTTCTTTTTCATATTTACTGCTTTTTTCTGCTGTTGTCTTTTAAAAAATGGACTTCTTTTTTTCTATCACACTTTATCTACTCTGTTAGTATACATACTTAACTTTCTTCCAAATATAGCTAATTTCCTCTCACTGCTCCTTTGTGTTAACCGCACCCACATTCAATTTACTTCTACCTTTTCTCTGAAATACATGCCTTTTTTTTTTTTTTTAACATCAAATTCACTTGTGTTAACTTTTGAGTTAGCGGAGACAAGGAATAATGTTCTATTAATTTACTTAATTTAAAAAGATATTTAAAAAAATTCTCATTGTAGAGCTCCTTCTCCCAATACCATAGATTAAGGCTGCAGAAATTTTTATATATAAAATAGTTTTCTATGTTAGTTTTTGTTAGTTATTCTCTAAATACTATATAACTGTCTTTATATTTATACAGTGGGAAGAGATTGGTGAAGTCGATGAAAATTATGCCCCTATCCACACATACCAAGTATGCAAAGTTATGGAACAGAATCAGAATAACTGGCTTTTGACCAGTTGGATTTCCAACGAAGGTGCTTCCAGAATCTTTATAGAACTCAAGTTTACACTGCGGGACTGCAACAGTCTTCCCGGAGGACTGGGAACCTGTAAGGAAACGTTTAACATGTATTACTTCGAATCGGATGATGAGAACGGGAGGAACATCAAGGAAAACCAGTACATCAAAATTGATACTATTGCGGCCGATGAAAGCTTTACAGAGCTTGATCTTGGTGACCGGGTTATGAAACTGAATACAGAGGTCAGAGATGTAGGACCTCTAACCAAAAAGGGATTTTATCTTGCGTTTCAAGATGTGGGTGCTTGCATTGCTCTGGTGTCTGTGCGTGTGTACTATAAAAAATGCCCTTCGGTGGTAAGACACTTGGCTGTGTTCCCCGACACAATCACTGGAGCTGATTCTTCACAATTGCTTGAAGTGTCGGGCTCCTGTGTCAACCACTCTGTGACAGACGAACCACCCAAAATGCACTGCAGTGCTGAAGGGGAGTGGCTGGTGCCCATCGGGAAATGCATGTGCAAGGCAGGATATGAAGAGAAAAATGGCACCTGTCAAGGTAAGAATTTGCCTGCAGACGTGCAGGAGCTGTCCACTTCAGTTGGATCATGTGTGTCTATTTCCTCCAGTGATTATGGACAGGTGACCTTTTGCTTTGCTAATTTATAGAGATTATTTCTCCTCAAGTTTGATTTCTCTCCGAATTTTAAAATTTCTGGCAACGGTCAAAGATTTAATGTAATATTTTGATGGATATACATAATTAATGTTCAGAGAGTGTCTTACTTGCAGTGCAGTATTTTATATTCATTTAGCTTGCAGGAGTTTTATTTTTGAGAAACTCAAACCAAAGGAATTTTTTCTTTGTATGAAGAAAAAAAAAACTGTCTGCTGCTCTAGTGCTATTTTCTCTCCATAAAGAGAAAATAGTATACCCTTACCTTGCTATATAAAATTCAAATGCAAATGTTAGATGAGACTTGTTTGGTATGCTTTTGACTGCCTTTAAAAAAATTCTTCAGAAATAAGTTCGACCATATAAACTCCGTATGAAAATGCTTGTCAGCTGACAGTACTTAGTTTACTGTGTTGTTTACCTATAATTGCTATTACATGTTTGCTTTTAAAAACTTACATGGCAATATTGAATGCATACTAAGTAGTACCCAAGAAAATAGCTTTGGAGATAGAGCCAATACAAACAAACAAACAAACAAACAAACAAAAAAAAACACGTTATTTCAAAGCAATTTATACTTGGGGATATTTTTTTTTTCTGTTTTAATTTTTGTTTCAAATTGAAACTTGATCATTTGTATTTCCCTTTTCATTTGAAAATACCCTCATTTTGCCCACAGCATAGTGAGTTAAACTTAGATATTTAACAGTGGTTTTTTGGAATAGGTTAATGCTTTATGTCAAAATGAAGAACCACATATGAAGAAGAAAATATTTTTACTTAAAAAAAAATCATTCATCCTTATGAACCTGAGCGTGTTTTCACCATGCTGTGCACATGCTAAATAGGCAAGGGGAGTTACTGTTCACTGAAGACAAAACTAAATGCGGAGAAGTCCGTAATACCACCTGGTAGCGGAGAAGTCTGTAATACCACCTGGTAGCTTCAGGTGCATTTTTTTTTTTTTCTGAATCCGTTATATTATATGAATCAACTTGCTCATGTTCATTCAGGCCTACTATAGATTGATTATAGATTCAGGGAATCAAAACTAGGAAAATGATCAGTAAATAATATTGACTTTACTTAATTATTTCTCCCTAGACATATATTGCACCATCTTTAAAATTATTTTTCAGCATCAGCTTTTATTTTCTATTCTTACAATATCATCTACAATTAAATTTATGGTCGTCTTTTCATTTCGTCTACAACTCTCTATACTTTTGTATATGTATATACACATATATAAAGTTCTATTAAGTCAAAATTATGTTTTGTCAATTATTTTAAACTTTTCAGGGAAGTGAATTATTTTTCATTTCGGACTGGATTTAAAGAAAAATTCTAACATTATCTTAACTTTTCTTCTTGAACAGTGCCTTTTAGTGTAAGGTGAAGATATATGTAATTGTAGAATTAGAAGCAGAAGATTAACTATAATCTGTTGAACACATTTCATTATTTCATCTAAAATATTTACAATATAAATCTTACTATTTCTAAAGTTTTGTTTGCCAGCATTATAAAGCAAATGCTCTATTTGATTATTTATGTCATTTAAGAGATTGGTATGTGGTCACTTTAGGTCAAAACAAAATGAAATTTGTCTTTATCCAAATGGAAAGAGGGTATGAAAGATCTCTGCATTTATAGAACACAATTTTTGATTGTTGTGGGGATTAAAAGGTTCTGTGCATTCTTATCATGAGAGCATCTTGGGGAAGTAGTGTTCTGACAGAATGTGTCTTAGTCCAGATACTCAGTTGCATACCTTTCTCTTCTCATATTTTTAATAACTGAGGAGTGGAAACCTAACTGAGAGGCAGTGGGGTGTTCCACACAATGCAGTCTATATAAATGGTTATCTCCCCACCTCCGAATACAGAAACTTTGCTTTAAATATAATGAATGACTTTATATAATATTATATTGATTTTTGAGTCATGTGAACATATGCCTTTACAGAAATGCAAATCTTGTTGTTACACACACCACCCTTCTCTGCCCCCACTTCACCCCCACCACAAACTTTAAATACTTCAGTGGTTTCCTTTAAGATAAATTTTTACAATAGCTTAAGATTTTGCTTGATTTTGCTGTAGACACATCTTAAGCTTTGCTTCCTCCTCTTCCTGTGCACTAGTCACGCTGGCTTTCTTTCTCTTTCTCAAAAGCTCACTTTTGTGATTCTGTTTCCTTGCCCTGAAACATTCTTCTACCAATTCATGCCTGATTAACTCATACTAATCCTTCAAATTTATCATCCAACAACTCTTCTTCAGGGAAGCTATCCCTGAGTCTTTTAAGATCAGACCTTTCTATTATTTACCTGCAAGATATATAAGTAAATAATAATAGAGAGCCCTTTAGAGTTATGATTTTGCATCTTTTTGTTGATTTATTGTTTGATTAATGACTCTCTTCACCCCCAATCGATCACATGGTCCTTGATGACAGCGGTGGTGAATGTTATCTTAAGGAATGAGCGGGAAATCAAAAGGCAAGAAGTAGAAAAATGAATCAAAAGAGAGAGTAGAATGGGCAAAAGTGTAAAAGAATATTGTGCTTTAATTTCGCAGTAGTCCTTCCTTATCTGAGGGGGTTAACTTACAAGATCCCCAGGGATGCCTGAAATTGCACATACTACCAAACCCTATAAACACTATGCTTTTTCTTATGCGACGGTCTAATGTATAAATGAGGCACAGTAAGAGATCAACAATAAATAATAAAATGTAACTACTCTACACTATAATAAAAGTTATGTGAATGAGGTCTCTCAATCTCTGTCAAAATGTCCTGTATTGTGCTTACCTTTCTTGGGATGATGGGAGACGATAGCATGCCGATAGGTTGAGATGAAGTGAGGGTACTGACATAGGCACGGTGACCTATCATTTGGCTACTGTTAACCTTCTGAGGATATGGCAGGAGGATCTTCTGTTTCTCTTCTGGAGTTGACAGCAGGTAACTGAAACTGCCAGAAACTAAAGCGTAGATAAGGGGAAACTACTGTATTCATGCGTTTTTTAACTTTAAAATCATCTGTAGAAAGTCTCTTTGGTCACAGAATTGACAAACGTGCCTCTTAAACCAGTCACTTCTTAGTCCTAAGATTCTCAGGCCGAATTTTCAAGTTCTTTGTGTTAAATCATACATGGTTGGTGTATGATATATTAACTGTTACGGAGACCGTCTTCGTGATCTAGACTTCAGAACATCACGTCCTGAAATGTTTTTATAATATACTCTTATTATATATTGACATTTAATGACCGTTTCTTTGATAATCAAAATACATTGGGATTTCATTAAAGGTAGGATTGTATAAAGAAATTGAAATTTGAGTAAATCCATTGTAATGATTATCACATGTTAATATTTACTTTATTAGGATTTGGCCAGGTAGTTGCTGTCAGATCATGCTCAAGTGATCTGATACACGTTTATCATTGAGTTGACCCAAGGTCTTTTAGAGACTAAACATTCAGGATACAGAAAGCTGGGCTGCTCATTAACATATGGTTTCAACCCAGAAGACAATCAAGAAGTGATTCAGAAGTCCTTATCCATTTAGCAATTCATCATCTATCATCTTTGCTTCATGTCCCCTTATTTTACTTCCTTTAAGAGAAATTGACTATCCTGTAATAACCTGGTTTTAATGAGGTAGTGGAATACTCTGGTTTCTGTTACATTGACTTAAATTATAGAATGCATTTATTTTTCTATGGCTTATTTATATGCCCGAATTTTCAATAATAAACTGTTTTAAGTATACAAATTCATTTCTTTGAAATCTTTTTATTTTCAGAAACTAATAATGTATTAAATCCATTTCTACAAATATGTTTTCCTACTTGTTATTTATTATTATTTCTGATGAAATTCATGCTGTTTTTTCCCTTAAGAGTCATATGATTTTTTTTTTCTTTTTGAGTACGAAATTATTAGCAAAAACACATTTTGGAAGTTTTTGCTTTTTATTGAAGTGAATGTGTTTGACAGAAGTAATTGAGTTCGCATGAATCAAATGTTGCCTGCTGAGTTCTCTTGTGATTATGTTGCTGACTTACTCAGATGCAAGGCAAGACCACTAATCTTCATCAGTTGCTAGTGGAATGAAGTAGTAATTTGAAATTACCCCTAGATAATTATAGTTTCACTTATATCAAATGGAGGAAAGAGATTTAGATTGTGGGTCACTGCCAAAACCAGTCAGAGTGAAGAAGGTATATAGTGCATGCTAAAATACAGGGTAAGCGAGGTTACATGCCAAGGGCTGTGGAAAAAAGCACTTATTAATTGTCCAACTGGGAGATGATTGCCTAGCAAGGAAAATGTAGCGAAAATACTGAGCTCAAGAAAAACCTTGATTCAGAAATAGTACAGATACTGCAGGGAGTAGTATGTCGATCATTCATACTTCTGGTGCATATTTATGATTGAGACAAAATTGACTGGAAATATAGTGTATTAGGTACTTGTGTAATTATGCATTGGAGAGCCTAGTTATTTTTAATTAGGCACATTACCAAAGAACATCAAAGGGGTTGAACTTTTGGTTCTATTTGGTATGCTCTTTTATGCAACAAAAGGAAACTAATTTTAATTTCAAATTTTAACAAAAGTTAGTAATTATGAAAGTACAGGGTGTCAGTGGTGCATGTGTGTGTGTCTCCTGCTTCGGAGAACCATCACCAAGACAATTAAGTGGTTAAATCACTTCATCCATTTGCAGGTATTATGCATGAAAGTCATAAAATAGATTTTTTTCTTTTAACTCCTCCTTAATGTTTTGGATTAGTTCTGTTACAGTTTTAAAGCATACCTTGCATTCATTTTTGCTTTTGCTTTTTTTTTTCCCCCTAAATCAAGGTTTCTTAACACTGGTACTATTAATATATTTTGTTGGGCAATGGGGTGATCATGAAACCTGATTGATTTAACTTGGATATCGTGGGGAATATGCTACTTTTGAGAGGCATCATACTTTAGTGGTTTGAGCACAAATCTATATTCTGGCCAGAATGTCAAGAGGCCAGATTCCAATCCTGCCTCTTGACATTTATCAGCTCTATATCCCTGTGTTAATTATTGAATTATTGAATCTCCCAATACCTTTCTTTCTCCATCTCTAACTAAGTCATAGCAATGCCATGAGACAAAATATGGAAATTGCTTACTGCCTAACGCACTGTATTTATTCAATGAACATTAGCTACTCCTTATATCGCTCTTTAAAATAAAATGTATTTACAGGAGTATGTGTCTATCTATTATAAAATACAGGGTGGTTTTGGGTTAAAAAATCCTCTTTTTTTTCAGATAGATATCATCTTCTTGAGCTGTATCATTTATCAAAGGATAATCCTACATTTGTATTTATGGGGTAATCAAAACTAAGCAAATATACTAGAACTGCCTTTATAAAGAAGATTTGCTCTCCCAGGAGGTATTATCACTCCTTCTTTAAGGTCTGATTATACTGGGCACTGTATCCACGTATATAATTCCTGTATCCCAGAAATGCAGACACATAGGTATACAAACATACATATAGATCTACACTAACAAATTATGAGAGCTGCTTATAGCAGTACGAGTGTGCCAGTTTAGATAGGACAGGAAGAAAATATTTCTCTGAAAAGGTGATGTTTAACATAGATATAGAAGGGGAAAAAAGCCATGTTAAGCGATTAAGGAACAGCTTTTAACACAGAGGAAGCTTTCAGTGCAGAGATCTATTATATTATATTAATCAATTTTGTGTATATCTCTTTACTTTCTAAAATTCTATTTTAAAACGTATTTGCATAGTAAAATTAGGGTAATAAAAGAGCTTCAATTCCTGAAATTACCTGCTAAGTCTATACATACACATATTACTCTATCTTAAGGATACAGAATTCCTAATAATATCTGTGTTCAAACACAGGCATATCAAACATAAAACCATTATTTTGGAGTAGTATTATGGGTGGCTTCTTGTAAGTTATTACACTCATTGAAAGATGAAAGGTTTTTCTTTTTTAAAAATTTAGTGTTTCTTTGGGGGTGCCTGTGTGGCTCAGTGGGTAAAGCTTCTGCCTTCAGCTCAGGTCATGATCTCAGGGTCATGGGATGGAGCCCCGCAATGGGCTCTCTGCTCAGCGGGGAGCCTGCTTCCTCCTCTCTCTCTGCCTGCCTCTCTGCCTACATGTGATCTCTGTCTGTCAAATAAATAAATAAAATCTTAAAAAAAAAATTTAGTGTTTCTTCGATCCAACAGTGACCGAATCTTCACATAGGTGTCCACAGTCACACCTTTATGAAATGGAAGACTGAGATTCGAACTGAGGCCTGCATCATCTTTTTTTGTTTGTTTTTTAAGATTTTATTTATCTATTTGACAGACAAAGATCACAAGTAGGCAGAGAGGCAGGCGGAGAGAGAGGAGGAAGCAAGCTCTCCGCCAAGCAGAGCCCAATGTGGGGCTCGATCCCAGGACCCCGGGACCATGACCTGAGCTGAAGACAGAGGCTTTAACCCACTGAGCCACCCAGGCGCCCCGAGGCCTGAATCATCTTAAAACCTTAATTTACTACACACAAAAACAGGTGATTTTACAGTTCACTTTTAAGATTTTAGTTTACTTAAGGATTTTATGAAAGGGTTGGCGACTTCATTTCTTAACAATTGCAGTCATTTTTTTTTTTTTTTTTTTTTTTTACTTTTTACTCTTGAAAGTCTGAGAGCAGACACAGAGATGTTTGCTGAATTACATTCTGTGAGTTTTAAACATCAAATTTCTCTGTACACACAACTTTTCTTATGAAAGCCATACTGATTTGTGTTATCAGACTTCCTTCTTTTATGAGTGAGAAAATAGGAGTGCAAATCAAGATTCAAACTTTGTCCAGTGAAGCAAAATATTTATCCTAATTACTTGGGGTATTTGTCAAGGTTTTTCACTATTTATGTCATTTTAGAATGATTACACATTGATTATATCTTTATCTCCTCCTCCAGATGTTCCTTAATATTGTTTTTGATGTAGATTATAGTTCTATAACTTTTGACAGTATTAAATCTAATGATAACATTTTCTTTTTTTTTTTAAACTTCTTCTAATTACATCATCTTAGGAATCCCATACTTACTGTTTTTTTCTACTGTTATAATAAATAGGCAATATTGGAAAATTAGGGGAAAAATCTAACCACAAAAAAGTAGAGAAAAAAGTACAAATGGTACCCATGTCCTAATCACTCCAGTTTATGAATTACCTATTCATTTTGGGGTTGCTTCTCTTTTTTCATTGACTTGGAGGAGTTCCTCACATGACTTAGCATTTCCTCTCAGGAAGTTTTTATTGGGACCAAGTTTTATCTAAGTCTGCTATTCTCAACGACTGTAGTGCAATGCAATAATATAAATCATAGACTTGCGGGGTGCTGCAACAGTAGATTCTGATCCATTGTGGGGTACTGGCCTGGATGTCACCTTTTTTATTTTTTCTTCCTTTTTTTTTTGTTTTTGTTTTTGTTTTTTTAAACCCCCTGGGTTATGGTAATGTGCAGCCAGGATTGAGAAAGATTGTGATATTTAGCATTAAGATGGTTTTGGGTGGCTGATGTAGATTTACACACCAAAAGTTTACCTGGGGAAGGCCACAGATTTCTATTCTTGATAATTAATTTCTTCTCCCCATCAAGAGGTCATGCGCACAGAAGCCTCTTCAGAGGTCCTTGTGCACATGCGCAGTGTTTTACCCCTGTGATCTTTTGAGAGTGTCCAGCTAGCGCTTCAAGATTTCAGGCTTCCTGAAGGGGTCCCCGCTTAACAAAAGGCTGTGGCTCTTTTTCTTGGACCCTGGAGCATTAAAATCCAAGTCTCTGGGTTTTGCACACCCCACCTCAGGCCACCTGGCCTGCAGAGCAGCAGGATCTGCTTGAGCTCAGCAAATCATGCTTTAGCTCCCTTTTGTTTGCATGCCTTGTGGTCTGCTTGTCCCAGACTTTGAAAAACATATAATACTTTTTTGTATCACTCCCCTACTTTAAAACAAAACATTCAAAAATTTACCCCAGTCTATGTTCCGTTTAATTAGGCATTTCTAGGTATTTGTAGCTCGATCATTTTTCAGGTTTTCCTTTCCCTTTTCACAGTTTAGACTGCGGGTTAGAATTGAATATTTAACTTTAGATTCTTCATTCTAATACTGTACTTTGTACAGTATATAAACATGTTTAATTAGAATAATTGATTTGTAGTTTGTAATCACATACGACATCAATGATCCCAAATTAAAAGGACGATTTCTTTTTAGGACCGTATTTCTATTACAATTAATATGTTAAATGTTTTGTGCTCTAGCTGTATAAATTTATTTAGTGCACCTTCTTATGAATCTGCCTTGAAAAATCTACTTCACCATTTTTAAGGGTTTTGCATAGAACACTAACTCTCTAGGTAACTAAGAGGAAGCTTACCCTGTAGCTATCAATCTATCTAATTGATGTATTCATGTATATCTAGTTTCTGCTCCTTACAGGGGAAAACACAAGGAGGCTGTTTACCCAAACTGTATAATGTATTGCCTTTCAGTTTCACTTATACATTAGTCTAGAAGGCCATGGCAATTATTATAAAGCAGGAAGGCATGGAGCAACTAGCCCTGGCATAGTTTTTTCTACAAAGTGTATCATCCACTAATTGTAATGGTAAAAATCTGAATTCTAAGCTATCCATGATATCATGACTGGTTTTTATTACATGAAAAATTCTTTTGTATCCTTTATCATTTCTGGTTATGGATATGGGTCACATCTTGCCTTCTAGTATTTTATTCTCTTTGGTGTTTAAATGTTTTGTCTGCGTTTAAGGCTGGCCAGTAGGAATTGCTATGTAAGAACAGAAGTGATCTGTTGATATGTTTTGATCTTTTCTGAGCTTGAAGATACCCTGCTCATTTGAGTGCTGTTAAGGTATAGTTTAAAAAAGAAAAGGAAAAAAAGGAAGGAAGAGCCACAGTTTGGGGGAAGCAACAATTAGAGCAAATGATAATTTGACTGATGGATAACTCCATCTCTTTGATGGAATTGTTAGCAGGAATCAGACTTGGAGAATGAATGCTTCCAAAGTTCCTGCTGTGTGATTGTGAAGGAGAATAACACACTACTCCATATGCATAAGGGCTTTGCCTCTGATGAATTCAAAGCACTTTGAAAGGATTCCATTAGGACATTTCCTAAATTATGGGTGGGACTATCAGAATTTTTTTTTTTCCATTTTATGGATTGGAAAGTGATGTGATGTGATCACACCAAGGGTTTCCAGTGTTCTCCTAGTGCCTCCCTTCCCAAAACTCTACTTCTAGTTTTACACCATACATTAAAAAGCAACGTTAATTTCTTTCTCCTATGAAGGTTTTCTGTTATTCACTTACTCCCAGTATCTTTCAATGCTAAAAGCTTCTTTTTTTAGAACCAGACTGACCTGTATTATTTATTTATTTAAAATTCGCTTTAGAAGGTTTTGTGTGTCATCTGTTGTTGCTCTCTTGGTTCAAGCATGATTTAATATGTCAACCCTGGTTTGCTTAACTGTGCTTGATTGTCTTCCATACTTTACATAGAACTAGGAGGTCTCCTTTCAAGCATGTTGCTGCCCAGATAAATGAAATGTCACAACAGTGAGTCCTCCTCGCTTTGTGACAGCAGCAGCTTTCTTTGACACAGCCAGCGGTTGCAAAGAGGGGGTGGTGGAGGAATTTAGAAAGTAATCATAGGGCCAACTTAGGTCAGTTCCTGTTCAGACCCACATAGACAGGAGTAATAATAGATAATGCCCTTAAACTTGGGGGGAACTTCACTCCTCAGGTGAAAATGAAGTTAAAACCAAAATAGGAAAATTTTCCCACAACAGACACAAGGAAAACATCTATTAGCAGTTTTTCAAAATAATACTCAGGGAGAGCACTTTGTTTTTAGAGGTTCATTTCTCTCCTGCTTTGTTGTCCGGCCAGAGATGTTACTATTCTCGGTATATATTTGAAACTAATCCACAGGAAAAAAAATTTTTTTTCTTCACCATCTCCTACAATAAAAGTATGTTTATGATTTCAAAACCCAGATTAGATTTTAAAGATTGGAGGCTCATGAAGCTTAGTATCTGGCAAAAAGAAAATCCTCAAGACATGCTGTTTAGCTTTAAAAGTAAAAAGCAATTTCAATGAGAGATAACCTTAGACAAAGTTCTGGAGTTTGCTTTTGTTTTTGTCATTTGTTCTAACATGTATTGGTGTTGCTACCACTGCCCAGGGATGGTGACCTACCCTCCTAGGACATATGGACTATTGAGAAGTGAGGGTTCGGTCTGCAACGGGTCCACAACTCAGGTCAGGGCCTTAAAGACTGAGGAGATTTTTGAGTGTGTTTGTATGAGTAAGTGTGAAAATTTTTATCTCACTTTAAGGCAGAAATAAACTGGACCGACTGGGCATGTTGAAAGTAATTAAATAAATATTACAGGATGCGGAGTCCATGAATAACAAACTCTGTACAGGGACTGAAGAAAGAAGAAAGTTGCCTTTTAGGAAGCACACAGTTAGACAAATATCTGAGTTTTGGAAGAAATCTGATGAAGGTGAAAGTTTTAATCAAGGGGATCCTGTGTCTTCCACGAAAAGAGTGGTCTGAGTATTTCCATGATCAGATCTCAGGAGAACTTGTTATTATCATCTGAAGTTAGAAGAGAATGGAATTAAAGTTGAGGAGAAAAGGAACTTGTTCCTCGAAAATACAAAAGTGGGACAAAGGGAATACTTTGACTTTCAAGTGAGTGTCAAAGCTAGAACTAGAAATAATAGGGATCCCAAAAAATAAGATCTAAGATTCTGAACAGCAGAATTATTAGGATACCTTCAATGGAATGGTAAAGCATGAGGAAATGTCGGTATCATTGCAAAGACGTACTATATGCCAGTACGGTTCAATATCTTACTCACTTTCTTCTAAGCTGACAACATACTGTGAGCAATAGTTTCTAGAGCAACTGAAACTCAGGTTAATTTTCTTTTCTTCCTTCCTTCCTTCCTTCCTTCCTTCCTTCCTTTTTTTTTTTTTTTTTTTAAGATTTTATTTATTTACGGGCGCCTGGGTGGCTCAGTGGGTTAAGCCGCTGCCTTCGGCTCAGGTCATGATCTCAGGGTCCTGGGATCGAGTCCCGCATCGGGCTCTCTGCTCAGCGGGGAGCCTGCTACCCTCTCTCTCTCTCTCTGCCTGCCTCTCTGCCTACTTGTGGTCTCTCTCTGTCAAATAAATAAAAATAAAAAAAAAAGATTTTATTTATTTATTTGAGAGAGAGAGTAAGATGGAGAGAGACAGTAGGAGCAGGAGAGGCAGAGTGAAAGGAATCAGACTCCCCACTGAGCAGGAAGCCAGATGCCAGGCTCCATCCCATGACTTGGGGATCATGATCTAAGCTAAAGGCAGGCACTTAACCTACTGAGCCACCCAGGTGCCCCGATTTTCTTAAGATCACTCAAACTAAAACTAGAAAGTGGCAAACTGACATTTCAACGCAGGTGTGCCTGTTTCAAAATCTGTACCTTTCCACTATATTGTGTGTTATCCATGACAAATAATTAAGTTCCACTTACTTGTGTCACCTTGATTCAGATCACCTATGTGCTTAGTCTGTGTCAGCTGCCCTATATTGCACACAGAAACAGTGACGCCCCAGAGAGACCTAGGGGCCACCATCATCATCTGGAAGAAATTCTTGTTCCTTAATCAGACCTCAAAACTGAAGAAGTAGAAAGGCCATTTGAGGTGGATAGAATGGAGGAGTCACATAGGGTCAGGAGAATGGAAGACACAGAAGGCAAGACCAAGTAAGCAAAGCATGAGTGCGAAGACCATGTTGGGATTCTGAGGGACGTGCCCTGAACAGTAGAAGCCCGTAATTGGGCTACACAAGTGCACAAGTACACAACTGGGAATTGAACCAGAAGGTACCATGTTTTCTATGCAGACGTTCATGTGGGAGGAGAAATACCAACTTTTGAAATAAACCCCATGTACATGTTGTGTTTGAAAGAAAGCGTGGATCAATGAGTTAAGATCTCTCAATCCATTTCTGACTTTTTTGCTTTGTGCATTCTTGTGTACATAAACTTCTTTGCCTTGCTTGTCTTCTCCTATAAATAGTATAGAGGCTTTTAAAAACATGTTTTAGCGTTGGCGTACTGAAGTGTCATTTTACTCAAGTTTTGTTTTGTTGGTTTTGCTTTGTTTGGGTATGTGGTACGGAAGAAAAAAGGCTGGACTATGTAATGTGAGTGCGGAGACTTCTCAAGATTCAGGCTTGGAAACCCCCTTGAGAACACCGTCTGGGCCTCCTGGACCCGGTTGGATCTTCAGATTCTCATCTCCACAGTAAAGAAACTAAATGATTCTTCATCTCCTACCCATCCTGATCTCCTACTGTGAGCAGGTGTGATGTTTCTGCCTGGAAGAGACTTCCATTTTGAAGTGTTTTCACATCCGTCTTGATTCAGAGAAGTTGGAAAGGGACAGGATCCGAAACAAAACAAAAGAAATTTAAAGCAAAAGAAGGAGCGAACAGACCTCCATAAACAAAACCGTACAATTAAAATAATCTTCATTTTTCTTTTGACTGATCTAATCAGCCTGATTATAATGGCAAACATCTTTACGCTCTAATGGATAAAACAGAACTGTTACAGGGGGAGAAAAGTGAGGGGCGCACCTGCGTGGCTCAGTCATTAAGCGTCTGCCTTTGATTTCACTCAGGTCAGGATCCCAGGGTCCTGGGCTCGAGCCCCGCATCAGTCTCCCTCCTCTGCGGGAAGCCTGTTTCTCCCTCCCCTCTCCCCCTGCTTGTATTCCCTCTCTTGCTGTCTCTCTGTCAAATACATTTTTAAAAATCTTTAAAAATAAGTTCATATCCATGTATTATTAGACCCAGCTACATGCCAAGTATATGGAAAACAATTCAGTTCTGACAGTAACCCTGCCAGATATATAGAGTTTCTATTTTATATTTGAGGAAATTGAGGCTGAACTAGATTAAATATGACTTCTAAGAATCCCACGTTAGTAGTTAGCTTCAAATACAATTTTGTTTGGCTTCAGTGTATATTAACTTTGAGGAAAAAAAAAAAAAAAAACATACTGGCTGTCCTAAGTCACCAGAAGTGGCCACATTTTATTTTTTAATTAAGATGGAGAGGAAGCCCAATTATTAGAGTTATGTAGGGAACAAATGACAAATGTAGAGAAGATTGTAGCCCTGATGGGGAGAAAAATAATAACTGAGACTTTTATTTTAAATAACAATTGTTATTTGATCTAAAATTGTTTACATTCAAATAATTCCTATAATTATTCCTATAATAATTCCTATAATTATTAGGAAAATACATAAATAGAACTAATTCTACTTAGATATATACTTTTAGTAATACTTAAAGAATCATAACCAGAATGAAGATTGTATGATTATCACATAACTTGGATGTGATTTACTTTTGGTGGGAAAAATTATATTAAATCAGGTACAGTTATAAAAAACTGCTAATGTCTGACCACTTTGAAAGTACAAAGAAGTAGTTTCCTATGATCTAAAATAATATTAGTATATTAATAATATTCCCTCATTGTTTACATCATGAAAGTAATCTAGGAATTGAAGAAATAGGACTGGAAACAAATCCCCTAGACTGGAACCCCTCCATCTTTCTCTCTTACACCTTCTCTCCCTTTTTCTCTTCTTTCCTCTTTTCTGTCTTTGTTTTTGGAAAACACTAGTTTCATCTTCCAAAGATTATAACTTTCAGATTTGCCAGTATATCTCAAGTAAAATAAAAATGCTTGAGGTCTTTTCTTTTTTTTTAGTTTTAGAATTACAAATATTTTTTCATGATAAGGTCTAAAAAGGAAGAGAAATGTGTCCCTGGTTGCTATAGAAAAATACATGTTCTTTTTCTCTATTTTGTCCAAACACTTTCTAATTCATAACATAGTTTTTAAGTGCTTTTTAGAACTTTTAGATTTATAACAACTAATATAACAAAATGGTCCATATTTTCTGAATGGAAAGGACAGACACAAACCAAATGTAACTGCTTTCCACTAAACCTCACATTTCTCTATTTTTTTTTCCCCAATGAAGTCTGACTTGCTTTGGTCTCAGAGACGAAAAGATTTGTCTTTTTATTTGTATTCTGTTGTTTTAGCGTCTTTACTGCTAAAGGGAATATATCCTATTTAAACGCAGGGAAGTACTGAGTATTTTAGCTCTTACGGTTAATTAAAACACACCTGACACATATTTTTACTCATGAAGGTGGTATTTGACCTTGAAAAACTCTGAAGGCCAACTCCCAGATAAGATTCAAAACCAGGTTGTTGTTGTTATTTTTTTTTCTCTCTTTTCTTTTCTCCAGTTCTTAATTATTCTTGTCTAGAGTCACTTTGGTCTTTTACTGTTTTGATTACTTCTACTTATATCCTCTCTTAATTTGTTTCTTTCCTTCCTTTATTATAAATTTCTGTTATATGTTAATCCCTTCAATTAAATGTCTACTTTTTGAGAAACACTTAATTCCCAAAAGAAAATTATTTTTGAGATTGTTATTTCTTTTAAGACTCTTTCTTTCAAAAGGGGACACTTGGTTCTGTTTATTTAGAACCAACAGACATAGAAGGATGCTGTTAGGATTATATAAAGACCTAGTTTGATTCATAAATACTCGTTAAATGCTTTAATTATACTATTTAAGCTATTGTTTGTGTATTTTTAAGTTTAAAAATAATATTTCAAATCCTTATTTCTAAAAAAGTCTTGAATTTGTACAATGAATTCATTTGTACAATGAATTCGTTTTGTTCTATCATTAGAGATAAGGATTCAAAGGTATTGATGATAATATTAATATTAATAATAATTATTATGACAACATGCCTAATATTTCTGTATCTAGTTCTCTGTACCACACTCTTCTAAGCACTGCATATTTATTATATAATTTGGCCTTCACAGAAACACACACAAAATGCTATGAATCAAGTATAGTTTTTAAGTTTTACAGAGACTTTGTGTAACAGGAGCACGGTCAGTAGTTGTGAAGTCACATAAAAGCCTAGGCTATTTGTTTGAGAATCTTTTCTTACCTACAGTATCTACTGACAATGGAGAGACCAACACACGCTTTTATAAGCATTTCTTTTGTCCTCTCTACAAGATTTTCCTCAATTTTCCCATAAAGAGATAGCCAGTGAAAAAAGAAAAAAGACACTGAATGTGTAATTATATGAGTGATAAATAATTATGTCAGTAGACTTCATAACAATATTCTCATAGGATGTTCTTTTGATTAAAAATCTCTAGAATACTTGGGCTCTTGATACTTTTTTCGTATAAAGAGAGTAATTCAAATTTAGGGATTTATATATTTACACATATATAAACTCTGTAAAAATAAACACAATTGCCTACAAACTAAGATAGCAGTATTTTTATTTGGAAGTGTATAATTAAAAGTAGTAGATAGAAACCCTTTCCTACTAGACACTGTTTCTGCTCACACTCAGCTCCTCCTGTTTCCTCTGCTACTTTTAAACATGCAACAGAGAAAAGGCTCATGTGTGTAGGTGTACTTTGTCACATTTGAGCATTTTTTGGAGCAGACATGGGAGCTATGTCATGTTATGCAAAAATCTAAAAATATCTTTATCATCAAGCTTTTATAGGAGACTTTTTTAGAAATAAGGATTTGAAATATTATTTTTAAACTTAAAAATACACAAACAATAGCTTAAATAGTATAATTAAAGCATTAAAGGTTGGCATTTTTAATTGAAGATAATTTACCTCTTCTTAGGCATCACTATGTCCCTCCAATAGTGATTTCGTCACAAAAGGGAAACGCATTATATTTTGAATAAATTGATAGGTGTTTATGCTGGAAGAAAATAGTCCCTTCAGCTTCTAGATAGACCTTGTCCATTTAATTCATTTTACTATTTTAAGAGAAAGAGGAAAATTCTTAGTTCCGTGAGTAGAAAGATTGGATATAAACTATAGGGATTTACTGTGTACAGTTGGAGTGATCATATATTGATTTTCCCCAAATTAATATGTATTGTTAATATGTTATATAATTTATTTATAAATACTGTATATTTATGTATATTTAACATATTTTATTTATACTTGGCATATATTATATACATTGCAAATACATGATATTTCTATTTCATTTTTCATTATTTTCATAATTTCATCATTTTATGTAAAAAACAAGAAGTATATTTTTCTCATTTAACAAATAAAATTTTACAGTCTGAAGGGTGATAACCACGAGCCATAGGGAAAAGTGCTGGACCACATTCAAATTAGCCTTATTGTTCTATAATATCTTACTGGAGTACAAGGTTAATTAGTACCATAGGCAATATGCATTATTCATCACTGCAATCAGGCTTTTATTCTGCTGGGTTTTTATCGACTGCAAATTGTTGTTCTTCTCATAACAAAACCTTGATAAACTATTGTCATATTTAATTTTACTGAAATATATTGGTGATACATACATTAGTTCTTATACTATAAATATTCTGAAGATGCCATGCTATCCTGTCTAGAAAAGAAGACAGTAAGATTAAAAACTAATGTCTTCTACTGTTAGAGGACATAAACTTTCAAGACAATGAATGTAAATTATTGTTCCTTATAGTAGATTTTTTTAACTTTTAGTTCATTTTCTCTGTATTCTATAGAAAAAGCTTTAATAATATTATGGTGGCACTAATTTCTCATTAGATATTTATTTTAACATACATTTCCTTATATATTTATAAAATTATTAATTTTCTCTCTCAATAGAATATAAACTACCTGATACCAAAGCATGTGGAACAAATATCAACCTATACCTTAAACATATTTTTAAGTGAATTCAATAACCATGTGTGTACAATTGCAAGTAAGAATATATGTCTGTTGACCAAGTGTTACATGACTTATATTATAAAATTAAGACCAGGGAATGAACATCCTGTCTCAATTCTTGTTTCTGTATGTCCCCTTCTCTGACATAAAGGAGACAAACATAGAAGAAAGGAAGAAAAAAAATAACCACAGAGGACAACATAGAAATGATTATCTATTATGTAATCCAAAGTTGTAGAATCAAAACATGGTCATATAGCATGAATCCCAATTCTCATTTTTCTTAGTTCTACACCACTGCAACCTGAATTTTCAGTAGATATAGGTAAATTAATAAATTTTTCCTTTTCTTGTATTTCTTAGAGGTCAGATCATTAAGATAAACCACAAATAGCACAGATGCAAGTCATTTCCAAGAGATATTGAAATGCAGTTTTAACTTTTTCTCTTTTATCAGGGACTATACAAGTTACTTTCATAGATAGCTTTGTAACCTTCACTTATCTAGAGATCAGTTATCAAAAAATTTGGGACTGCAGCAAGACACTTCAGTTTATTGCTTTTTTGATAATTTGTCCATAAATAAATTCTTTTTTCTCCTAGGTATGATTAGGGGAAAGTTTTGAGATTCTTTTCTTTTGTTTCGCAATCACAAGTCACTTCTGATATTTAAGCAACAGTGATTTAGTCTTTGACTTCCAAAGAAGAGAATATTATTTATCTAATGTATAGCTTTCCACCTAATTTAGTTAAATCTAAAAGTTAAAATGTAAAGTTGTACAAGGTATAGTTAAAAATACCTACTCCACTGGTGTTCATGAGAATAGAACTGTAATCTGAAAAATGAGCCTTAAATTGTTCGCCTTGTGGAAACTTCTACACTAAGTTAACATGTTACCACAACTGAACCAGGAAGAAATAGAAAGCCTGAATAGACTCATAACCAGTAAGGAGATTGAAACAGTCATTAAAAATCTCCAAACAAACAAAAGCCCAGGGCCAAACATTTAAAGAAGAACTAATTCCTCTTCTCCTGAAACTGTTCCAAAAAATAGAAATGGAAGGAAAGCTTCCAAACTCATTTTATGAGGCCAGCATCACCTTGATCCCAAAACCAGACAAGGATCCCACCAAAAAAGAGAGCTATAGACCAATATCCTTGATGAACACAGAGGCAAAAATTCTCACCAAAATACTAGCCAATAGGATTCAACAGTACATTAAAAGGATTATTCACCACGACCAAGTGGGATTTATTCCAAGGCTGCAAGGTTGGTTCAACATCCGCAAATCAATCAATGTGATACAACACATCAATAAAAGAAAGAACAAGAACCATATGATACTCTCAATAGATGCTGAAAAAGCATTTGACAAAGTACAGCATCCCTTCCTGATCAAAACTCTTCAAAGTGTAGGGATAGAGGCACATACCTCAATATTATCAAAGCTATCTATGAAAAACCCACCGCAAATATCATTCTCAATGGAGAAAAACTGAAAGCTTTTCCGCTAAGGTCAGGAACACAGCAGGGATGTCCATTATCACCACTGCTATTCAACATAGTACTAGAGGTCCTAGCCTCAGCAATCAGACAACAAAAGGAAATTAAAGGCATCCGAATCGGCAAAGAAGAAGTCAAACTATCACTCTTCGCAGATGATATGATACTATATGTGGAAAACCCAAAAGACCCCACTCCAAATCTGCTAGAACTTGTACAGGAATTCAGTAAAGTGTCAGGATATAAAATCAATGCACAGAAATCAGTTGCATTTCTCTACACCAACAACAGGACAGAAGAAAGAGAAATTAAGGAGTCAATCCCATTTACAATTGCACCCAAAACCATAAGATACCTAGGAATAAACCTAACCAAAGAGGCACAGAATCTATACTCAGAAAACTATAAAGTACTCATGAAAGAAATTGAGGAAGACACAAAGAAATGGAAAAATGTTCCATGCTCCTGGATTGGAAGAATAAATATTGTGAAAATGTCTATGCTACCTAAAGCAATCTACACATTTAATGCAATTCCTATCATTGAAGGCATTCTTAACTCCAAATCTGATACTGGATTTTAGCATACTGCAGTTAAGACAAACATGAATTTAAAATATCCCTATGGCTGACATATTTTAAAACTCATTCCCTTTACTCGACATGATCTATACCAATCCATGGAAAGAAAGATACCAGTTTAAGTTTCAAAGAGCCCAGATTGATACAGATATTTAATGATGTTTCAAAAACTCTGGTTTTTGACCAGAGTTCAAAACTGCTGGTCAGATCATGTCACTTGCTATTTTCTGTGGTCGAGTCATGTTACTTGCTAAAGCCTCCATGGAGTCCTTGAAAGACAGGTTGGTTTGGTGGAGTGCTTTTCAGAATGGGTTTCCTAGACATAGTCCTCTAGGCCTTAAAGATCATTTATTAGCATGTTTATGCTTTGAATTTTAATTTCCATAAATATCTTAGACATGTGCCTTAGTGCTTTTGGTCTGCAGTAAGAAAATACCAAAGACTGGGTGGCTTATAAACAAAAAATATTTATTTCTCACAGTTCTGGAAGCTAGGGATTCCAGGATGACCACGCTGGTCGATAGAGTGTCTGATGAAACCCCTTTTCTGGGTACAGATTGCGGATTTCTCTCTGTGTTCTCACGTGATGGAAAGGACTCCCTCTGGAGTCTCTTTTATAAGGCATCAGTCCTGTTCATGACTCAACCCTCGTGATTTTAAGACCTTTCAAAGACATTTCTTACGAATTTCATCATCTTTGGAGGTTAAGATTTCAACATGCACATTGGAGGGCAAGGGTGCAAGCATTCATACCATAACAAAAAGTAACGTAAGTGTTTTCTAAATCTGGGAACTGGCAGAATATGCATTTTTTTAGATCTACTCATGCAGTATTTCAAAGTGACTCCTTATTCAGATTCAATTTATTTAAATATTAATGATTTAGAGTAAAGGTAAAAAATTGGAATCAGAATGACACATGACCAACTAAATTTCAAATGAAAATAGTGTTCATTGTATGAAAAAAATGTTTTACAGCCTTTAAAAATTCTAAATAATTGAATCATCACTTTGAGTTAAACTGAAAAGTTCCCCATGTAATGGCAGGCAGCATTATTTGAACACAGCATTTCAGTTTCAGCTAAATAGCATGATGTTTCACATTGACTAGTATTGTTGATTTGAATTTTACTGGTTCTGTAGTTTTGTTTGTATTAACTTTATAAAATTACTTGGCTTTATAGTTTGTAGCAACTGTTAACTAGTAAGTTTCTTTTTAGCTTTCTATTTATATAAACAGTCTCTGACTTAATAGTGATTCAACCAGCTATGATGTTTTTGACTTTACAGTGGTGTGTAAGCAATTCACATTTAGTAGAAATCATACTCTTAATTTTGAATTTTGATCTTTTCTGGAGGTAGTGTTATATGATGTGATACTGCCTCATGATACTGGGCAGGCACAGTTCACCATAGCTCCACTCAGCCACACCAACTTGAGGGAGAAGAACCAATACATTTATAACCATTTTGTACCCATGTAACCTGTTTTTCATCTTCAGTACAATATGCAATAAAAACCATGAGACATTCAATACTTTATTATAAAATGGGCTTTGGATAGATGATTTTGCCCAGCTGTAGGCAAGTCTAAGTGTTCTGAGTACACGTAGGCTAGGCTAAGCTATGTATTCAGTAGGTTAAGTGTGTTAAATGCATTTTCAGCTTATATGGGTTTATTGGGATGTAAACTTATTGTAAGTTGAAGAATATTTGCAAATATTAAGAAAGATAATAGATTTTTTTTCAAAAAATAAGTACTGAGAGAATTTTCTTCTTTTAAAAATTAAACATTACTCAAGTTTTAGAATTCTCTCTTTTTGAAAATGAAATTAGGTTATTATCAGGCTTAGTACTTTTTGCACATTTATCATTAATTATATACTCTTTAGAATGTTTCCTAAAAGATTAATAGAGAGAATTCAGTTTTTAAATTATAGAAATAATCTTATAATTTTGTTGCACAATCAATATTGCATTCCTCTAAGTTACTTGTTCTTTAAATGAGAGTCACTAAAGAATTACTGTTAACACTTCGGTGTCTGCATTGGTAAGCTAACTCAAGGCAAACTAATTCCTATTGTTGGTTTGAAATTATTCTGCTCAGAAAAAGCAAAATCTTATCCTTTCAGTTTTAGTTGATATATAGTTGGTTAGAAATCAACTCTTAAAAAGCTGGCAATGATCAGGTTTGAAAAACCTGACCTTGAAAAAATGGAAATGATCACACGGAATGGAACGTTTCAGTACAGTTATGCATGACCCAATAGAGCTAAAGAATCTTTATGAAACATGGGGAAAACAAATACAAAAACAAACATGAATTGTCTATCCTGAAATGGCAGGCCCATGTACACGTCACAATGGCGACATAGTAAGATGAAGCAGTAGAAATTCCACATTATCACGGCAGACTGCTTAGTTAATTAATTTGTAGTGGTGGTAGAAATAGGAAAAGGTTTACCCATAAGAATTTTTAAATCATCTTGAAAAATTTTTTAAAGTCCAAAGAAAGTACCACGGGGTGCCTGGGTGGCTTAGATCAGTTATATGCCTCCATCTTCAGCTTGGGTCATGATCTCCAGGTCCCCGGATCCCGGCACACATTGGGCTCCCTGCTGGGCAGAGAGTCTTCTCCCTTTCCCTCTGCCCCTCCCTACCTCTCCTGCTTGCTCTCTCTTCCAAATAAGTTTAAAAAAAAAAAATTTAAAAATAAAATTTAAAAAAAATCTTAAAAAAAGTGCCATATCTGTCAGTTATAAAATTATGCTTCATATAATTTCTACCTTAGATTGACATTTCAAAACAGTCATTGTTTTTTTCAAATTAAAGTGCATTTTTTAATTTAAGATCTAACTGAAGATCCAGTGGCACCTGGGTAGCTCAGTCGGTTAAGCGTCTGCCTTCAATTGATGTCAATGACTTCAGGTTCCTGGGATGGAGCTCTGCGTTGGGCTTTCTGCTCAACAGGGTGCCTAATTCTCCTCCTCCTCTGCCCGTCCCACACACTTGTGCTCTCTCTTTCACTTACTCAGTTAAGCCTCTGACTCTGGCTGAGGCCATGATCTCAGGATCGTGGGATTGAGTCTGGCATTGCTCAGCCTGGAGCCTGCTTCTCTCTCTCCCTCTGCCATTCCCCTGTTTGTGCTCTCTCTCTCTCTCTCTCTCTCTGTCTGGATCAAATAAATAAAACCTTTAATTGAAGACCCAGTTGGTATAATATTTGATTATTTCTAAAAATATACTTACCATTTTTAATTAGAAGATTTTAGCATTTTATACCAATATGGCATTCTCTACATAAGAAAGCTAGAATTATAGGCTCTGGAAATATGCTAGAATAAGTAAAAGGCAACATTCAGGGTAACTTTGTGTAGTTCTTCTCTCATATCTTTTTTTAGTTTGTTGCCAAATGATCGCCTAAGTCTTTGTTTTTGTTTTTTAAGATTTGATTTACTTATTTGACAGAAAGGGAGAGAGCACAAGCAGGAGGAGTGGCAGGCAGAGGGAGAGGGAGAAGCAGACTCTCCACTGACCAAGGAGTCTGATGTGGGGGCTCATTTCCAAACCCTGGGATCATGACCTGAGCCAAAGGCTTAACCACTGAGCTACCCACGTGCTCCACCCTAAGTCCTGACACCGAATACCACCCATGTATTTGTTGGTAAAACTCCAAGACCTGTTTCCTAATGTGTCTTTTCAGTCCCCCCTCTTTAAGACAATAAAATCAAATAGCATACATGCTTTTAATTGCAAACAGTAAAATATTTACCCATATAAAACTGTAAATACATTCCTTACATGGAGGAAGTCTCCACAAGTTTGCACTGCATTAATTACTGTCAGCATTCTGCCCTGAAGACGTATAAATGGCTCAGATCACGCAGACATGTGCAGGTGGGGCAGTAATCTTACCTGTATATCTGTGTCCCTCTGCTTGCTGGGACTGCCCAGGTCCACCATACCCTGGTTCCTTGAGGATGAATTTCAGTTGCCAGAGCTTCTGCCTCTAATGATGGCAGGTGATATTCCAAGAAATAACCCATTTCATGCATTAAAAATTTTTATAAACACCTTATATTTACTTATTCCACAAATATTAATTAAGGGCAATTGGGTGCTAAATATTCTACAACTAGGGACACAAACTGAACAAAGAACAAAAGTTTTCTAAGTTCTTAGAGAGTGTTTCTAGCCTGATTGGTGACATCTATCCTGAAATGTGACTGGATTTTGTAAAGACACTTTGGTTTTCTGGCTCAGTACGTACTTCCCATTTGACCTTTTTCCCTTAAACTTATGTCCAGAAATTGTGGCTGGATTTCTACTGATCTTTTAGATTCTAGGTAGTTAGTTGCATTTCTTCACATATGATGCAATGTTTTTGATGAAAATGAAGCCTTGGTTGAAAATAATCTAGTCTACTTCAAATTAAAATATGAATAGTAGTGTATGTACAGAATTTGCTTGAACTTTAAAGCAGAGGAATAATAAATGAATTGTGCTCAAATTATAATTATGTAAATTAACTGAGCACGGAAGGGCTTTTCCCACATTCGTCTCTAAACACCACATCAGTTGCTTACGACCCTCAAAAGATGCGTAGTAACTTACTTCATATGCTGCTGTCATGCACACATGATATGGCAAATGTTTTTATTTCTCATAAAAATGATGTGATTGCCACTGATTTACAAAAGCCCTGGAAAGGAAATGCCTAATTATCACATGAATGAACATAGCTAAAAGTATTAATCAAAGAAGATACCTCACAAATAGATATGGTCCAATAGATATGGTCTTTTAAAAACAGGGATTCTCATACCAGTTTTGGAAAACAATATATGTGCAGTTAATATAAAACTTGCTCTTAGGCAAATAAATTACAATCATGGTGATAATAAATTAAACTTAAATCTGTGTTTGGAGAATAAAGTACTAATAATTATAAGAATAAACCTTCCCTTCAGATATGCTCTTTAACAAATGTTTCTTTCTTTGTTTGGAAATAAAAGGTACATGCAAACATTCTATTAACAAGGGTGTTGGAATGGTTTATACGTGTTCAAGAAAAATAGACTTTCTTTTCTTATTTCTGTGGTGTATAAAATTCATCTCTTTCTGTGTGGAGAGAGAATGTCATTCAAACTGATGGACATGGAGTGAGGTAGCAAGGGACTGAGCATTTGCATTGAGTATGAAGTCAAGTCCAGAACTCCCAGTGGTGTTACTTTGAATGTTCGCCTGTCCTAACTTCACGAACTTTTCATATGTGTCTAGGGTGAGAAATCTCCCAGGTGAATAGAGTTATAAAATAAGTGACAATCCACAGTAGGAAATCAGGAAAATATGCCAAAGTCTCTGGTAACAGGAAGTTTTAGTCCCTCATTTTTTTTTGTTTGTTTGTTTTACACTCAAATTTGTGTGTAATTTAGGGGTGGCCCTGAACCTATTGGATGAATCAAAGTTGAGACAGATGACTATAAAATGAGGCTTAAGTGAATGATAATTACACATTCATATGCTACATACCTGTGCTTGCCTTATTATTTCTTATACTTTGCCATTTTCTCCACCTGGGTGGAGAGTTCTGCCCTGGAGATATTTTTGATTACCAAAAGCGACCAACAAAATTGTAAAACATCATGTCCTTGATTAATTTTATATAATTATTTCTAATAGAATTCTCATTACATTTGGATAATGGTGGTGAAGTTGCTAATAGATTTATTAATAGGGGTTTGAAAAAAATATTGAAATCTAAATCTGATTATAGACTTGCTCTCTTCCCCTCACAGGGACCTGAGTAAATATTTTAATATAGACAGTTTCACTAAGCAGTAGAGTTTTCAGATAAGCTAAGATCTCCGTTTTGAGTTAAGGAAGTAGTAGATGAAGAGACTAGTTGATTTCTATGTCATGAAATTGCTGAGGTGTAGGGTTTGGGCAGCCAGAAGAGAAGGTACCTGATACTCTATTCAACCTGGGAGAAGTCTGAAGATTTGAAGATTTCTGACTATTCAAAGGTGTTGGGCAGTAGAGACGCTGTAAAATAGGGCTGGCTAAATTTCATTGGGAAAGATTAATTTTGTCGTGATTCCTTTTGGGATTCTTTGTGATCTACTCCATTGTTCTAGTTTGTATGTGCTTTATGTTGATTATCCCTCCTAAAACTGCTCAATTCTTTATGTTGTTTTCCTAGATTCACCCCTTTTGAGGGCTTGCAACAGTGTTTTTCTAATTTAGAGCTTATTGCTCTGTGGGATAGTGTTTTATCCAAATTACACCCCTAGACCAGCCTCTTTACTTTCTCTTTAGAATGGAAACACTGTCCAGTCAGACCAGGGATTTCACGTTAACATATCTCTAACTCTGATCTTGACCTGAAGGTGAGATGCCAGAGAACCTGTCAGAAGTTTCAAGAGATTTATAGGAAAAGACAACTGATGATGGAATTGCACAGGAAAACTCAGTATCTCCGTAGTATTACCTGTGCATTCTGCTGTGATATTCAGTATTCTCTGAGAAAATGATCAGCAATGGCTACATATATTAGCTTTTACATATATTAGCAATTTATGTCTATTAAACACTTAGACTACACTGTCTTCCTTATGATTAACATTCTAGTAAGTTCCATTTAAATAAATATTTAACTATATTTCTAATTATTTTCTTTTTTATATAATTTCATGTTTTATTGAACAGAGCTTTGGTTCACTATTTCTAAGATGGAAAGCTAAAATAATACTTTCAGAGTATGGAATAGTAAAGGGCATGAATTGTCATATTCATACATTTAGTGAGTAGTAAAATAAGGAGAAGAAAATACGTAAAACTTTCAGTCTGGGATTGGAGGAAAAACCTGCTAAGGACTGAAGGGAGGTCCTGTGTTTTTTACCAAAACATCCTCTTGACTTAAGATTATACAAATAAGAATGTTGGTTTACAAAGAAATAAATGAATAAGCAAACAAACAAACAAATACCAAATTGCACAAAACCATGTTAGGCAGGGGGAAAGGCCAGGATAGAAGGAGGGGGGTTGTGGAGACAGCCACTCTGCAGCAGGGATGGCTTCGCTGGAGATTGGGAGCTCAGGTTCAGGTCCTGGAGGTAAGAGCTGGGTGGGAAGTCTAGAGGCAGAGGTAAGTGCATTTACCAAAAGCCCTTGATTGCTAGTCAAGTTACTAGGATACTGATGCTTCCTTAAATAAGGTTTAATTATTTTCTTAAGGTACAACCCTAAGAGTATGAATGTGTCTGGGTATTTTAAAAGCTTTTGAAATATATTCAAATCTACCTTAAAGAATCGCTGTGATAATTACTATAATAGAAGTAATAACTGAGAGTGAAGGACACACTCCATTTTACTTTTTTTTCTGTTTCTACTTCCCTACACACCCATGCTTGTCATATTCCATATACACAAACTGAGAGAAACTCTTTGTCACAGAACTAGATTTATAACCACAATTGCCATATAAACTTTTCAGCTAGCGTATGGCTCATTGTATTATTAAAGGGGACAGAAATTGAGAAGCATGTCTTGTGTACTAAATGCTTAAATTCTTTTCCTTTATTTAATATGTTACTGGGATGATTCATTCTTCATTGCTTTTAGTTGTGGTAAGGGCTTAAGATTAAAGATAGATATTTGATTCTGTTTCTAGGTCATATCTTCATCTCTTGAATGGTTGCATTGGAGGTTAAATCATATATTAAGGTTACAAAATAACAAAAATAAGTATGGTGACATGATCATAAATAATAAAATTCTTCTAACAATGAATATATACTTAAAACTTATTGCAGAGTGTTTTGGGGAGAAAACATTCTAAAGATTAAAAGCAATCCTTTGATCAAAACCACAACGGGATACCACCTCACATCTGTCAAAATAGCTAAAATTAGCAACACAAGAAAAAAAAAAAACCAGGTGTTGGTAAGGATGCAGAGAAAGGGGGAACCTTCTTGCACTGTTGGTGGAAATGTAAACTGGTGCAGCCACTCTGGAGAATAGTATGGAGGTTCCTCAAAGTGAAAGATAGAACTGTTCTACAACCCAGCAATTGCACTACTAGGTATTTATCCAAAGGATGCAAAATACAGATTCAAAGGGATGCATGCACCCTGATGTTTATAGCAACATTATCAGCAATCACCAAATGGTGGAGAAAGCCCAAATGTTCATAAGCTGATGAATAGATAAAGAAGGTGTGGTATATACACACACAGAGACACAGAACACACACACACACACACACACACAGTGGAATATTACGCAGCCATCAAAAAATGAAATCTTGCCATTTGCATCAGTGTGGATGGAGCTAAAGTATACTTTTCTAAATGAAACGAACTGGTCAGAGAAAGACAAATACCATATGATCTCACTTATATGGGCAATTTAGAAAGAAACAGATGAAAACAAATTGGGGGAGGGGGACGGAGAGAGGAAAACCATAAGAGACAACAAACTGAGGGTTGATGGAAAGAGGTAGGTGGGGGGGTGGGCTAGGTGGGTGATGGGTATTAAAAAAGGCACTTGCTGTGATGAGCACTGGTTGTTGTATGTAAGTGATGAATCCCTGAATTCTACCCCAGAAACCAATATTGCACTGTATGCTGACTAAAATTAAAAAACTAAGCATTTGGAAAAAATGTATTCATTTGAAAAATAAATAAATAAAAGCAATCCTTTGTGCTTTTGATTTGAGCCTAGAAGCAACAACAGTACTTAGGGATGAGATTTAAAAAAGACCATGAGAAATTAATCACTAGTCAATTAAAAAAAAAAAACAGAAAATATTATTCAAGGTATAGAACTAAAGTTCACAGTTATCCTTATTGCATATTAAATTATTTTCTGCTTAACTTATGTATTTGCATCAGAGTTCTATAAAGAGATCATATTTAACACAGAAAATTATTTATACTTTTATAGCTGTGTTACAATATGGAATTCGCTGAAGTCTTCATTAGGATCACAAATTATTTCTAAACTTATGTTCAGATTTAGGACGAGAACAGGAACAGAGAAATAAGAATACCCTAACCCTTTCATATCAACATGTGCTTCAATTGCAGTGTTTTTATTAATTAAAAAATTAATGGAGGAAGTTGATGTAAAAAATATAATTTATATTGATTATTCTGGGGAGTTATATTTCTTTCGTGGACTATATAACATGATTTTGAAGGTTTATTCTAATTTGTTGACTTTACAATACAGAAAAAATATTTAGAAGTGTAATTTATTATGTGATGATAAGACCCAGAACTCTGTCTACATTGAAAAACAAAACAAAACAAAAGTTTAAAAAAACCCACCCATTCAAAGACTAATCCCTAGGACCAAAATACATATTTATATTAAAAAATAAAACACACATAAGACCTCAAAAATAAACTTACTTTAAAAAGTAGATTCTTGTGCGTGTTGGAATCAAAAACAAGGAAATAAATATTGGGAAACCTGAATACAAATGGTAACTAATGTTGTTTGAGAAACAAACCTTTTTCCTTAATTCTTTGAAATTATTTTTTTTAACCCTGCTTAAGCCTTGGTGCTTAACAAGAAAATCTTCAAGAATTGATCCATTGACTACTTCATTTACCTTCTCAAGCGGTTTCATGAGCACTATCCAACACAATGATATAATAGTCCTATAAATTTTATGATACTCCATTAAATCTATTTTAAACCTCTTGATTTAGAGCATTTAGGGAATACAGTTTTTTATAATGTGTTTTTTACTTGTAAGTGAGCCATATTTTGTATTTTACTTGTTAAGTGGGTAATATTATTGCAAGTGGGCCACACTGTTCATTTTAATCATTAAGGATTAAATTTTAAAATCCTTTAGGATAGTCTTCTTACTTCTGTTTCCCCTTTCCACTACTTCAGTGAATCCTTCTATATTTCTCTGTCCTTTCCTTGTCACTTTCTCATGAGGAAATATTTCTAGAAAGGAATGTTCTATTTACTAAGTTTAGAGGAAGAGTGAGGGAGGAAAGAAAGAAAGAAGGTGGATTTTGAAAGGGAAGAGGAGGAGGAGGAAAAAATAAGTGAATATTAGGGTCTTGTTTCTCTTAAGTTACTTCGTGCCCAGTCTTTCCAGAAACAATGACATTCTATCACTGCTTGCTTCTTTCATCTCCATCGCCTTCTAAATATATATCATAATGCAAATTTATTATTAAAATATGATAAATTAACTGAATATTAAGACTTTTCTCTTTATTGGCTTTAAATAAAGAAATTATGATGTGGGTACAGATTGAATGGAAAAATCATGTTAATGGTTTAAAATATGCATAGACAATGAAGTGCTGCCTCGGAATACTGTGGTTTTTTTTAGATATAGAATATTACAGAATACTCATAATTAGTTATGTCTTTCATCTAAAAAGGCAGTAGGATGTCTACTCTTTTGCTGATCTTCATTCTTAAGCAATGACTTTTTTATACCTAGAGTGGTCAGACTTAGATGGGTGAGAAAGAGCATTATGGAAAGGAAAGATGACTAAAGTATTAGTCTATTTCAAGGCTCAGGAAAGGCAGATCAGAAGAACATTCTTAGGGATATGTGTAGGGTGGGGGAGTGGAAAGAGGTGGTCCAAATAGCTCAAGGCCATTATCCTGGGGACCTCCAACCAAAAAAAGTAAAAATTAAGATTCTATGACTAGATTCAGAAAGCTGGATGCTACCTCTTGACTTGCAGTGACTCCTTGATTTCCTTAGTGCGAACGTGGAGGTTGACTAAAATAGTCTGATATTTCTGATTTTAAGGTGTCTAGGTCTTAATACTTTATGAATTTACGTAAGGCTCACACCCTGATGTAATTTGAAATTAAGGATATGCGTAGAGGTTCAGTCATCACTATCTTTTAGCGAACGGAGCATATCTTGGGGTGGGAAAGAACTCTGAACTCATGAAGCATTTAAACTACCCAGTTGCCTGTGTATCTATAGACCTTCCCCCATACTGACACCTTCACAAACGCACACACACAGATCCATTTAGCAAATATTGTGTTACTATCTCAGAAATTTGGGGTTGTATATATTTTTCTTTCTTTTCGTTTTTACGATTTTATTTATTTATTTGGCAGAGACAGACAGCAAGAGAGGGAACACAAGCAAAGGGAGTGGGAGAGGGAGAAGGAGGCTTCCTGCTGAGCAAAGGGCCTGATGTGGGGCGATCCCAGGACCCCAGGACCATGACCTGAGCCAACTTCTAAAGGGAACAACTTCTATAGCAAGAAGATTTTCAAATTTTGCCAAATGTCTGACTAAACTCTAAGGTTTTTCAGGGTGTTTTTTCTCCAGGATTGGAAGAAGAAGGTGTGCAAAACAAGGGTTAGGAATCAATTGTATTAGGTACGATATACTTAATTAAATTCTAGATATTTAATTTTGAGGTGAAATAGCAAAATCTTTACCCAATACTAAGTACAAAAACATTATCTTTTATTTGTATATTCCTATAATAAGTGAATGATTTATGGTCATATTTAATTTTTTTCTTTCATGTCTGAACTATGTTCCATTTTTGTGCATGTTTTGAATAAAAGAGAATAATGTATATCTTTAATCAGCAAAACCATTCTGTATTGATTTGCTTTTAATATACCCGCTCCCAATTAAAGTTGTTCAAGAAATATTCATATCCTCTAAAAAATTGAATTTGAAACTTCAAACACAACATTGCTTTAATAACTTGGGAGTGAGGAGGAATATCTCCAAGTTTTATCCTATTGACACACTGATTTTTCTCTTTTACAATCCTTAAATGCACACTGAACTTTGCAAGTTAACTTTTTCCGTGTTATTTTTAAGTCACTCTTTAAAAAAGAAACCTTGGGGGTGCTGGGGTACCTCAGTCGTTGAGTGTCTCAGTCGTTGAGTGTCTGCCTTTGTCTCAGGTCTGGATCTCAGGGTCTGGGACTTTGTCTCAGGTCTGGATCTCAGGGTCTGGGACTTTGTCTCAGGTCTGGATCTCAGGGTCTGGGA
>NC_081557.1:255420056-255449809 GCF_022355385.1 Mustela nigripes | reverse complement strand
TAGAGCCCTGCATCGGGCTCCCTGTCCAGAGGAAAGCCTGCTTCTCCCTTTCCCTCTCCCTCTGCTTGTGTTCCCTCTGTTGCTGTGTTTTTCTCTGTCGAATAAATAAATAAAATCTTAAAAAGATAAAGAACCCTTGGAAAACAGTTGGATTAATTCATATAAAATGAAAATGGACATTTAAATTCATGATAAAAACCAATTAATTTTACATTTACAAACTATTATTTATTGCATTTATCTTCATAAATATTTTATTTGGGGTTAAAAACTTTTAAAATACTTACTTCAATATAATGAACCTAACCTAAATACTTTTTATTTATTTCCCTTAATATTGTTGTAATATTATGATAATTTCACTGGTTATTCATCTATTTTCAAAGTATATGTTTGTGATATACTTTTGTAACAATTACATGTTTGCATACATAAGCAAATTATTCTCTGTAATAGAATCAGTGAGTTGGATATTGCTTTTCAAATGTTTTAGCGTTTTATCCTTTTATTATGCTTAGAAAAATTGAGTAACCTGAGGGGAGGTGCCTGAGTGGCTCAGTCAGTTAAGCATCTGCTTTGGCTCAGTTTATGACCCCAAGGTCCTGGGATTTAGCCCCACCTACACCTTCCTGCTCAGCAGGGAGCCTGCTTCTCTCTCTGCCTCTGCCACTCCCTGCTGTTTGTGTTCTCTCTCTGTGTCAAGTAAACAAATAAAATCTTTAAAAAAAAAAAGGAAAATTAAGCAAACAAATTTTATAAATGTACATCTTAGTAAAGGAAAATAGTCATTTAGTGTAAGAATATAGGCTGATTTTTCATGATTAAAATTGATTAAACTGAAGGGGTGCCCGGGTGGCTCAGTTAGTTACGTGTCTGACTTTGGCTCAGGTCATAATCTCTGGGTTCTGGGATCAAGCCCCATGTTGGGCTCCCTGCTCATTGGGGAGTCTACTTGTCCCTCTCGCTCTGCCCTTCCTTCCCAAACCCCTTTCCCCCCACACCACCCATGCCCATGCTCATGCTCTCTGTCTCTCAAATAAGTAAATAAAATCTTAAAAAAAAAATAGATTGAACTGAAGAGCACTAGAGGAACACTTTTTATGATCTTAAAGGTAATACAATATTGACAAAATTGAAAAATTCATTGAAAGTAGATTCATTTTCTTTTGTTATTTATAAGAAACTAATTCCTTTAAAAAAATGAACAACTTTTTTTTTTAGGATATTATTCCCATTATCATGATATTTTTGCTTTTCAAGACAAGTACTTTCCTGAAAGAATTTCTCCTCTGTAAATTGAATGATAGTCATTTCACCACTTCCGTTGGTGTTTTCCTTAAGGTGAATTAAAACACAATATTGAAGAATGAAGAATGAAGATTGGATATTAAATAAAAATTAACCATTAATAAAAATACATAATTTCCTGTTGTATGTTTGTTATAGTTGATATTTAAAATAACTTGTGGTACAAATATAATAAAGGACTATTCAATATTTTATGACACATCCAGAGCAAATGTAATCCTTGCTATCATAAGACAATATTTTCCATGATTGAAGATTATTAAATAAATACAACAATATTTTGGTAGATATAATTGTGTTAAGTGTCCAAAAGTTCTATATATTTAATTATTATGCTTATTATTCAAGTAAAATAAGTCTATTTCTATGCTTCTCCCCCAGCAACTGCTATTAGAATGCTTTACTTCCCCCAAAAGATATGTACGTCTGGCAAAATTAGAAAATTATTTGAAAAGGACCCTTGCTACTTGAAATGAACAGGTAGATTTTTCTCTAGAGCAGATAAAAAGATATGGAGTCAGGTCCCCAATTTTTCCCATGACAAAAGAGGTACATAAAGTGTTTGTTTTTGACAAAAAATAGTAGCATCATTTCAGTATTGATATTCATGAATGTAAGTAGACTTTCATTGTTCCTACACCAAGACTTTGAAAATGAAAACTGGTCCATAATTCATTATACCTACCAAAAAAAAAAAAAAAAAAAAAAAAACAGTGGAAAAAAGGATTATTTTATCAGTTGGCTGAATGTAAAACAGAAGGGTTGGAACAAACGATGAATGTGAATCTGAAAGTACAGGACAATGTCAGTGAAAGTAACATAAATCATGAAAAAGTTTCCTGTCCACCCCAACATAGAAACTTGCACTGATCCATATTTTGAGTAACGCTATTGGTGAATGGAACATTCTCAAATTCTCTGGTTAACAGGCACAGTCATCATCTATATTTGATGTTCCTTGTCAAATACACTTTTAGACACACGCAGGCAGATATTATCTACTGCCTTTCTATATGAATCATTTAATTTAATTTTTTTTTAATTTTTTTAAAAGGATTTATTTATTTATTTGTCAGAGAAAGAGCACAAGCAGGCCGAGTGGCAGGTAGAAGCAGAGGAGAAGCAGGCTCCCTGCGGAGCAAGGTGCCTGATGTAGGACCCCATCCTAGGACTCTGGGATCATGACCTGAGCTGAAGGCAGACGCTTAATGACTGAGCCACCCAGGAGTCCCTATGTGAATCTTTTTAAAAAATGCATTTTTATTTCATTTAGTCTTTTCAATCCTAGAACGTCAAACAGTGACAGAGGTTGGCTGTTCACCAGTTTGAACTTGAGCATTTACTTTTTGTCAGAGATCTTCTCTTAGGCTATCTTTTTTCCTTAATATGTACTGAGAGCCTAAACTCTGGTGTTATTGATATTAGCTTATATGTGGCAATACGTCAGCTATTTAAAATGTGTTTTTCTTCCAGTTATAAAGTAAATAAACAGGGGGATTCAATGTACAGCACAGGGAATAGTTTTTTTTTTTTAATTTTTTTAAGGGGTGGAATATAGTTAATGACATTGTAATAATTTTCTATGGTGACAGATGGTAGCAAGATTTATCATGGCAATCACTTTCTAATGTATATCAATGTTGAGTCACTGTGTTGCACACCTGAAACTAATATTATATTCTATGTCAACTATACATCAATAAGAAAATACGTTTTTGTTAAGGCAGGGAATGGGGGGGGGGCGCCTGGGTGGCTCAGTGGGTTAAAGCCTCTGCCTTCAGCTCGGGTCATGATCCCAGGGTTCTGGGATCGAGCCCCGCATCCGGCTCTCTTCTCAGCAGGGATCCTGCTTCCCTTCCTCTCTCTCTGCCTGCTTCTCTGCCTACTTGTGATCTCTATCCACTGAATAAATAAATAAAACCTTAAAAAAAATTAAAAAAAAAAAAAGGCAGGGAATGGGGGTTTGACATATTATGGCCATTTCAAGACCAAGTATTAAAAATTAGAAAAGAGCACCAGTGTTCTCTTATAACTGTTGATTGATGGAAGTAGGGTTACTAAGAAGTTCATTTCTGGTGGTAAATACTTTGCAGAGTTCATCCATTTATGTCTCATATAATGAAATACTTGAGAACCAAAACTTTCAAGAAACAACAAAATTTTCTATTGTAATGATCTAAAAAAGGAAAATTATCATTTTATTCCTTTTGCTTTCATAGCATATTAGACAAAAATATTTTTCAGGTGTCTGATAATTGCCAGTTTGATGCATGTGAAGTAAAGAGTGTGTAGTGAGTGCGATTCTTTCATACCAAGTGTGTGAGACCTAGAAGAGCATGACCATGCCTAAATATACATTCCTGAAATTCCCATTTAAAAACATAAACCTACATTATTAAAAGATAGAGGGATTGCTGAAAAAGCAAATGTTTAAAAGTCTGTTTTCCAGGGCAACCTTTGTATATTTTAAGTGATCTCTATCATGTTACAGTTTTGGTAGAAAAACCAATTTATAAGAATTAGTGTGCTGTCAGTTGCATTTTACTCCTGTTAAAGATATGAATGGTGCCATACAGACAAGGCCTGCCACCAACAGGACTAGGGTTGCTGACCCGCAGATGTTTCTAGCCAGCTCCAAGCTCTGGGGCCCATCCACACAGCACCAGCACTGTGAATTAAATTGGAGTAGCACCGTGCTGCCTCTCTGGATTCCCATCAAAGAACAAAAACAAAAACAGAACATAAAAAAGCACACAAAAACAAAAAACAATAACAACAACAACAACAAAACCAGAATGACAGGAAAAAAGGAAAAAAGAAGGTGATGGGTGGCATTGAAGACAGGGCATGAAATTGATTTAGCAAAGGGTTCAACATTGACACTGCAGCCTTAATTCCTGAAAAAGTTTGTTATGAAAGATGTTCCAGAAGATTCTTAATTTATTGGCGTGGATTTTTAGAGAACACTGTGTTACTTTGTGCACTGCAGCTGAATATGAAGCGTTAAGTGACATCCTGCATAATATCTATATACATCTGCCAGAGGGAATTGTGTGTTTAATACACACTACAATTTAATCCATTTAGACTGTTATTATATTGTGACATGTACATTGAACATCTTTGTTGCATGAGTGGAATTGCTAAACAGAACGAGGAGACCCCATTGTCTTCCAGTTACAGAGTCAGGTGAAAATAGGGGCAGAAAGCTCTTAATTACCATATTTCTATGTTGTAAAAATAGGGCCCCCACAGAGGTCTCTTTGTAATACAAAGAATAGTGAAATGAAAGACAAGTTTGAAAGGATATTTTCAGGGAAGTGGAGAATTCAAAATTAAAACCCAAGAATTGGCTAAATTAAATATTGCAGCATTTCTGACACATCAAATTTGAAAAAAAAGATATCAGGGTGAAAAAATGAGATAGAAATAGTCTTCTAGTTATGTTTCTAAGGTATGATGGAAAATAACATTTTTATAAATTATTTAAGGTTATTAGCTCACAGACAACTTTTTAAAAATTATTTTTATTAACATATAATTTATTATTTGCCCCAGGGGTACAGGTCTGTGAATCATCAGGCTTACGCACTTCACAGCACTCACCATATCACATCCCTCCCCAATGTCCATAACCCCACCACCCTCTCCCAACCCCCCTCCCACCACCCCCACAACCCTAGTGTGTTTTGTGAGATTAAGAGACTCTTATGGTTTGTCTCCCTCCTGATCCCATCTGGTTTCATTTTTTTCCTTCCCTACCCCTCAAACCTCCCACTCTGCCTCTCAATTTCCTCATATCAGGGAGATCATATGATAATTGCCACAGACTACTTTTAATTTAAATTAATATTTTACTCCCATTCTGTTCAATTTTTATTTCTAACATAAATCAGTCTTTTTAGAATATTTTTGGTTCTATTTTCACTGTCAAACATATATTTATATGTGTATTACCTAGAGTTTAGAATTCTTTTAACTAAAGATTATTCTGTACTTTAACATGTATGGAGCTAGAGTGTAATGCTAAGTGAAATAAGTCAGTCAGAGAAAGAAAAATACTGTATGATTTCACTCATAGGTAGTATTTAAGAAACAAAACAAGTGAGCAAAGTGAAAAAAAATTGAGACAAACCAAGAAATAGATTTTTTTTTTCTTTAAAGATTTTGTCTATTTATTTGACAGACAGAGATCACAAGGAGGCAGAGAGGCAGGCAGAGAGAGAGGGGTAAGCAGGCTCCCCGCTGAGCAGAGAGCCCGATGTAGGGCCTAATCCCAGGACCCTGGGACCATGACCCGAGCCGAAGGCAGAGGCCTTAACCCACTGAGCCACCCAGGCGCCCCAAAATAGATTTTTTTTAAAAGATTTTATTTTAGAGAGAGAGAGAGAGAGTGAGGTGGGAGGAACAGAGGGAGAGAACAAGCCGACTCCACCTTCAGTGCGGAGCCAGGCACAGGGCTTTATCTCAGGACCCTGAGATCATGACCTCAGGGGACATAAAGGTTTGAACCCAACTGACTGAGCCACCCAGGTGCCCCTATAAACAGATTCTTATCCATAGAGAATAAACTAATGGTTACCAGGATGGGAGTGGGTGGGGGCTTAAGTAAACTAGGTGATAGGAATTAAGGAGTACATTTGCCATCATGAGCACCAGGTGCCGTATGGAATTGGTGAATCACTATATTGTATACTTGAAACTAATTTAGAACTAAAAGTTAAGTATACTGGAATTAAAATAGCATAAGAGAATTATAATTGCTTCAAATAAGAAAATATTTAAAAGAAATAAAACAAATGAACAAAGGGGAAAAAAAAGGGAGAGACAGACAAACCAAGAAACAGACTCTTAACTATAGAGAACAAACTGATGATTACCAGGGGGGAGAGGCGTAGGAGGGTGGGTGTAATAGAGAATTAAAGAGTGTTCTTATCATGGCGAGCGCTGAGTAATACTTGGCATTGTTGAATCACTCTGCTGTACATCTGAAACTAATATAACACTGTGTGTTAACTCTACTGGCATTAGAAACAGAAAACTTAATAAAAGTATTTAAAATTTTAAAATTAAAAAAATAAGAGTTATTGCTTTCTGCTATTCTGTTTCTTTCGCTTTGTGCATGTTTAAGTTTTCTACGTTTGATGAAAGCAAAATATTATGTGAAGTATTAGTTGTGAAAATAACATAACTAATAGATTCCTACATTTTCTGAAATAAAGATTGATCAAAAAGATTTGGGGTAGAAGAAGGTAAATTGGAGAATGAGCAAAGTGAAATTATTAAGACCATATTAGAAATCACTTACTAGGGGTGCCTGGGTGGCTCAGCGGGTTAAGCCTCTGACTTCGGCTCAGGTCATGATCTCAGGGTCCTGGGATGGAACCCTGCATTGGGCTCTCTGCTCAGCAGGGAGCCTGTTTCCTCCTCTCTCTCTCTGCCTGCCTCTCTGCCTGCTTGTGATCTGTCAGATAAATAAAAAAAGAAAAAAATCTTTAAAAAAGAAATCACTTATTAAAATTTTCTGGAACACATAATCATAAGTGCTAAGTCTCTTTGTTATGTAAGAGTACAAGTTTAGAAATTAAATACCTTGTGAAGGCTTAAAAAGAGAGTTTTTAAAGAAAAATTAGGTTGAAAATACTAGGCCCCAAATTTAAAGTGCTCTTTTCCCAAGATTGCTTAATGATAAAAGATTTAGCTAAAATTCTATCAACTCTGATCCATTTAGCAAATGGGTCACCACTGACATTGGGAACTTATTTCCTGAAAAAGTTTATTATGTAAGAGTGTTTTAGAAAAGTCTTAGTTCCTTGGAATGAATTTTTAGGGAACCCTGGGAGGTGTCACTTAGTATATTGCAACTGGATGTGAAGAATATTAAGTGTCTTTCTCTAAAATACCTTATATACCTTGCCAGGACCCTATCTAATAGTTTAATTAGTTATATAATATTTGATTATCTATTCTGTGTAATTGATAAGGAAAAAGAATAGAAAACCACAAGATTTATTTCAAGGTGCAATTGTGTGAAATAACATCATAGAGTAACAGTGAATAAATTTTAAAATAGGGGAAATAACAATAATAGGAAATATAGACAGTTGATAGGTGATGCCATTCCCTGCACTCTTCATTGTTTCTTTAAGTGTGAATATATATCAATCTATATATATATATCTACATATAGATATATATATATAGATTATATATAGATATTATATATATAGAAAATATATATATAGATTATATGTGTGTGTGTATATATATATATATATATATATATATATTGCATATATATTGCTTAATTTGGTTCTACTTTATTTTTCCTAGTTAAGGAAATATTAATCTACTTCATATGGTCCGTAGCATCTGAAAATGTTTAACTGAAAAGAATACCAGGTACTCTACTGGCTGAGTTTTGAATAACTTGTATATGAAGCTAGAAAGGGTATAAAGTTTCTAGAAATAGGACTGGGGTGATTTGGGATGAACTAAGCCATCATTCACACGTGCTTCTCAGAGGATATGATAAAAAATAAACACACAGCTAAGTTTATAGAAAGCAAAATGTATAGAACCAGTTTATAGATTCAAACAAAGTTCAAAATCACATGGAAATGAAGGAGAAAAGGATGGAGTAATGTTGGTAATCTCTTATGTAATATTTAAATTTCTGGTCAGGGACAGCAACAATTACCTACAACTGAATAGGAAATATAATTTAGAAAAGTGAGTTGAAGTGGTTCTAACATTTTAGACAAAAGTAAGAACCTTTGTGCAAGCTAAGAAAGATCTTAGCTTGAAGAACTTCTTTGGAGAGTTTGCTTTTGTGGCTCTTTGGTATCTATACTGTATTTCTCAAAGCAGCACCAATTATTATGTGAGAAATGTGTTTCTCATTTCTCAGTTGCACCTTCAACTGAATACAGCAGAGCTCTTGCTTCTTCTGATTATTTGAGATTTTGAGTCAAATTTAAAAGTCATTGGCCATCATTCCTTGAAAGAACCAGACTTGCTAAGCATTGAAATTATTCTATAGCAACAATTAGAGAGCATTCCTCAACAGTAACCCAAGTAAATGTGGAGGTCCATAATGTTAACTGGATATTTTTTGTGGAAGGAAATATTTTAACTTGATATTTTAACTGGATATTTTATTTTAACTGGATATTTTTTGTGGAAGGAAATATTTTAACTTGGGGTTTCACCATCCTAAATAACTCATTTAGGATGGTGAAACCCCAAGTTAAAATATGTATGCAGAGGTAAAATCTGGACTGAAAGATGTTTTCCTTTTTTGTTTGAAGATTTATTAAGCATAGCTGAGAGTAAATGGAGAATAACAGATGATAAATTAATTTAACACTTAGTACCTGGTAGTTTACAAGGGATCTGGGACAAAACATAGCTTGAGAGGAAAATTTCTAGTAATTGTGGAATATGTTATAGTACTTGTTTTGATTTATTAATGTCGGATTTTTTCTAAACAGATGGATAAATTCTGAAAACATGCTTTTGAACACATTTAGTTCCTAAAACTTTGTATCTAAAATTCTCTCATTACCCATTTAAGATTTTTCAATAGGACAGAAATGAGGGAAATGGCTTTATTTCCCTCCAATGAAAAACTAAGCATTTTTCATGTGCTAATTTTAAAATATCCTTATCAAAACCATGCTCATCTCAAGTCATTAGTCTTCACACTGATTAAGAAGTGGGTATGTGGGGCACCTGGGAGGCCCAGTGGGTTAAAGCCTCTGCTTTTGGCTCATGTCATGATCCCAGGGTCCTGGGATCAAGCCCCACGTCGGGTTCTCTGCTCAGCAGGGAGCGTGCCTCCTCCTCCTCTCTCTCTGCCTGCCTCTCTGCCTACTTGTGATCTCTCTCTGTCAAATAAATAAATAAAATCTTAAAAAAAAAAAAAAAGAAGAAGAAGAAGAAGTGGGCATGTGGTATCTCAGGTATTAGAGATTTTATGCTGATTATTCCTTATCTTCTCCTAAGAAGATAAGATGTTATCTTGAGAAATTTGCTGATAAATCTCCAAATTTAGTAGCTTTTTACTGTAGTTCTAGTTCCTAAAAGCTAATCATAATGTAATTTCGTATTAACTGCATTTCCAGAAAAATAACTATATTCCTCTCTGTCAGGTTAAGAAGGTATTTGTGTGCTGTGATGGAAGAATGCTGAACTATTGTACGCCTCTAAATCGTTCTGAATCTTCTCCTTTCTACATCTTTGATGGAGGAACTGAAGGCCACTCTTATTCATTCTTGTACATATTTTCAGTTGAGAGTAATCAGTTAGGTTTCCATCAGCCATGCACACCTTAGCAACACCCAAGAAATAAAACTCAGCAAGTTTTGGACAAGGGACAGTTCTGCCAGATGGACCACTGAAGTAAGGATCAGCCAAGTGTGCATATGAGCCATGTATAATTTTTAAAAATGGAGATAAGAGGAGGAAAAAAAGAGTAAAGGAAATGAATTTGTATTATATCTTCTTGAAAGTGTGCATTACTATGACCATAATACTTTAACTAAAATAAAAGTCGTATGTGCAGTATTTTAATTAATCAGTGTCTTTAATGTCTTGAAGACTTGTGAAATTTATCTAAAAATAATTTCTTAAATGTTGGAAAGAATTTAATATGATAAGTTTGCCTTTGACAGTTGTAATACAGCGGAGGGAAAATTACTACCTTCAGTAGGTCAGGAATGTTTTGGTATGCATATTCTCCATGACCCCCTTGCATAATAAACCATATGTCTCACCCATGCATGTACATGCAGTTGCAAAATTTCCTTATGAGTTCTTTTATATGAATTGCCTATAAAAATAACCCCAAGTTAAAAATAACCCTTAAAGTTTTTTTTTTTTCTTATGTTAATATAAAATCCAGTTTCAAGAAAACCTAATTGCATTTTCCCTTAAACTCGAGGCAATTCAAGTAGTCCCTAAAGGTCTACAAACATTCATAAACATTCAAGGTTATGTTGGAGAACCCTAAAGGTCTTCAAATTGTGTAAGAAATACAACTGAGAAGCATGGCCCTACAAGGTAAAATATAAACTTGGGTCTCTTAGTGCCAATGACATTATAAACACAAATGCAGAAGTGGCTCTCTTCAGTACTAGTAGGAAATCTATAACTGGCTTATATTAATTGCCTGAACATATCAATGAAATAAAACCACAAAAAATATCCAGTTAACATTATGGACCTCCACATTTACTTGGATTACTGTTGAGGAATGCTCTCTAATTGTTGCTATAGAATAATTTCAATGCTTAGCAAGTCTGGTGGCCAATGACTTTTAAATTTGACTCAAAATCTCAAATAATCAGAAGAAGCAAGAGCTCTGCTGTATTCAGTTGAAGGTGCAAACTTTCTGATAAACACAGTTAACTAGATTACAGATATTGATTAGGTTAACTCTGAACGTTGTCAAAGTGAATGGTCACCATAAATGTCTTACAGTATTACACTCCACTGGGAGTCCCTAGGAATACTACTGTTTTGAGAGCAGCACAGCAATTATTTTTAAGCACTTATGTGTATCTTCAACTTGCTGGTGTATCAATCTTGCTTAAAAATTATTTCCTAGAATTTTTTTTTCCCCCAACCTTTTGTGGTTCATTCTACCTTATGGTTTCCAAGAAATATCCCACAGATCAATACATGTATTTGGCTTTTAACATAATGGAGGTGCGTGGACTTGGTGATGAGTTGAGGCATTGAAAAAGTTTAAATCAATACTATATGTCTTAATTTCAATGGCCTAATGCTCCTTTTGCTCTCGCTTTCTGCTTTTACCCTCCATGTATTTATATACTTGTGAAAAATTAGGAATTGACCATGAGATCATTGAACCACATAAACAGCCTCAATTCAGAAACATCCATGCCTCAGCGCACTGTACTCAGTCTAACGCCTGCCTCCCCTTGTTTATGAATGATACATCTGAACAGAGGGACAACAGACACTACCTTGGATACCCTGTTTACTGATGACTGGGGAGAGCATCTCGACTTGCTCTTGCTGCTGGCAGATTGCCTAACAAAGTATCTGGCATTCCAGAATGCTGCTGTCATCGGTGTAGGCATCTGAGAGCTCTTCCCCCTTTTCTGTCAAGAATATATTTAAAAACCCACTTGTTTTGAGGAACAAGGAAATTGAGTTGCTATCTTTTAAAATATGTGTACTTTTTGTCTCTTAACAGTGTCACTGTAGGTACTGAGAAAATGCTTCGTCCATAATTCCAAGCCCTAAAATATTCCTTTGTTGAAATTTTAGTTTGAATTCCTATTCTTAACTGATAACAATAAATGACTGTACCTACTAATAAAGTTGATTTGAAGTTACAGTTGTTTTGAATATGAGAGTTTTATTCTAATCAAGAACTTATGAATTAATGATTTGAAGGACTACACATGGATGGGCACAAGATCCCTGAGCGATTATTTGAACAGTCAGCATGGAGTCTTTTAACCATAATCAAAGCACAGCATTTCACTTAGAAGCAGTTCTTTATTCAAAACACTGAAGGCATATTGTCTATATTCTGTATTAGTTCATTTATCCTCAGAATGCCTGTGAATCACTTACCAGACAAGGAATAATAGTCTAGGATACTTAAATGAGCACAAATATTTAGAATTAAGCTAGGGATTGTATTACCTTCATCATTTCTCTACTCTTTTTCACAGAATAGGTTTCCAGTGACTCCAACTAAACACATTTAAAACAGAGCTTTGCATTTGGAGGGGGTCACAGAAAACTGACAGTGAACTGAAATAAGAAGAAATACGAGAGAGAAAGAGAGATACAATCACCTTTCCGTATCTTTTCCAAAATGGACTGGACAAATAGAATATAAAGAAAAGGAAGTTAATCATAAGACTGATAAACACTTGCATGTGCTATTTCCCTACTCATGTAATGGTGTAAAGATGTTATGAATTTGAAAATAAAATTATTTGAAAATACCTTCAGAACAATACAGGGAAGGAAGAAAATCTTTATTCCTATGGGGGTGAAAATGAAGTTGTGATACTGAACAATGGCTAAGTATTCTTTTGTATAGGAAACCTAGCTTTCAGGAAATTACATTGCTAAACCACACACAGAAAACAGCCTATAGAAATGCAAAACAGGTATCTGGATTAAATGTGTCAATTTTCCTTCAGAGATTCCTTATTTGAAAAGATTTATGTGACGATGGCAATAGCCAAATGATCAGTCTACATTCTCTGAGGGCTTTTGGGGTACCTGATAGAAACAATCAATTTGATTCAAAGGAGTGGGCCGTAAGTTCCAGGGTTCAATAAATTATAATATTTCACACTTCCCTAGCATGTCACAGCCATAGAAATCGACCTTTTTCACTGAACTGCCCATGTTTTTTTTGTGTGTGTGTGTGAATAAGAGGTTATATTTGAACATTATCATGTCAGATGTTTAAGGAATTAGATAATATGCTAATGTGCCAGCACTAAAACTGTCGTGATTTTTACTTTGGTGAATATATGCATAAAATTTTAAAACTAATATACTCTTGTAAAATATGTGCCTTTTCAGTAATCAAGACATTTCATCCTGTCTGAAATCAACCATGTAAAGGAAAACTGCCGGCAACTGCAAAGTCAGTTCAGAATTGTTTTGCAGCTATATGGTATGAATAAATTCAGTCTAGAAGTCACTGAAATTGCTGGCAGCATTTCTTTTTTTTTCCCTGTAAGGCATTCTAAGACCCTCAGCACATCCACATACCCATAGGGTTTTCACAGAAGCCCGCATGCCCTTGCAAAGGCTCATGACGCTGGGGAAACCCACCCAGGGAGCTCTGCTGGCTAATATTTATTAAAAATGAAGAGCCTGTGAAATCACTGTGAATACACAGGTTTGCGGAGAGACCACAGAAAAACCTCAAGGTTTCTGTTGGGAGAAGGGATTGTGCGAACACTTCCAGGAACGGATAATTTCCTGCCCAAGAGGAGCTGGCTGCTTTACAAAGTACACTGTGGACGGGGAACTTCTCTGCTCTCTGCTGGTGTGACAGCTGTGGGAATTGACAATTTAAGTGCTTTCATTCAAAGCCTTGCAGATTTACTTTGAAGTGATCTCTAAAATTATGAAAATGGTCTCTGTGTTTCTGTGTGCTTTCAATATTTTTATGAATATCTGTAATAATGCACCAGATTCTAAGTTAAAAACCGTTGTACATAAGTAAATAAAGGAATCAAAGAAGGCGACTGAAGAAAGATAAATGAGAAATGGGTAAAATTTACAATGAAAAACTTTACCTTAGAAAACCTTTATTTTAATAAAAGAAAAAAAATTGTGTCAGGTAATTATTACCTGTTTTAGAAACAATCCTTATCTTTTATTTTTAAGAATTCTCTAATGAAATTTGCTTTGGGCAAACTTTGACATCTTGAATAATATGTTAGGTCTCCAGGCAGAAAACCTGAGTTAAGTTCCAGTAATAGATATTCTATAATTATTTTCCTTTCTTGCAAAAAGGACATAAGAATTGATTCCTAAAATGACTGAATGCGTTTGTTATAAATTTGTCCTACTGTGTTTAAGATATGAGGTGTTCAGTAAATACTATACACATATATGCCTGCACACACACATATCAAAAATGAAGAGAAATAAAATGATTAATTGGGAGACATGATATGAATGAAATATTGTATTGATGCTATATTTGATTTTGCCTAAGCAATACCAGCGTGCATTTTGGGTTCCATTTTTATCAATGAATTGTAGGAAACTTATATATACATCAAGTGTAACTTGATGCAGGTGTGATTTTTTATATCAATAAATGTATATATTACTACACTTACACACACCTGGTAGAGAAAGATGGAAAATAAGTTTTCTGAGGAGTACAGCTTAAGAAGAATGTTCACTTGGAAATTATAGAATCATTTCAATAATCAATCAATGATGTGGCAATATTGCTACTTTTTTTTTTTTTTCCCTCACAATACCTCAAAGTTTTCAGCTATTTCCCTGTTTACCCATTTCTGAAATTCCACATGGTTGCTAGAATGTCACTGCATCCATGCTTTCTGGCTCTGCCTTCTACCTCCTCACCAAAACTTCTTGTTTCATACAGGTATCTGTCTGGTCTCCTGGATTAATGACTTAGTGAGATGATGTCCATGAATGTGGTTTCAGGATTTTATTATTTTTCTGTTCTCTACTGTTGTGGTTCAGTGTCTAGATTAAAGGCTGGCACAATATACGCAGTCCAAAAGCATTTGCCTAATAAATGGTGATAATGACAATTATAAATTTAATACTTATGAAATACAGATCAGAGTTCATAAAAACATTTAGCTAACTTTAATTTTTTAATGATAATAGTTGTAGATCATTTGTGCTTCATACTGATTCCCAACATATCTGCCCCAAACATCCATAAATAAATTTATGAGGTTAATGTGTGTAGCAACAAAGTGAGAAAAAAACATCGATACCCCATGATGCATGAGAAATGTTCTGCCGCAATCTCTATTACCACATCCTTCCTCGAGTCTGTTTTCATTTTTACCCCAACCGTGAAACCTAGAATATCCATGTAAATTTTAGTGAATTTATACATGGGTCCTATTCTCCTATTTCCAAGTTTTATCACATACTTCATCAAACAAGAAACTGAGAAATGAGAAAATGAGACCTACAGTTGCCCAAATAAAGAACACAAACAGGATTTATATCAGTTAATGAATTTTTGATAGAGAAAGTGAAGGAAAACTCACTTCATATGGAATTGGAACAGAACACGGAATGGTTTCCATACTACAGAATGCTCTATTACTAACCTTAGTAGATGTGATGGCTTTTAATAAATACTAATTCAGTTCTTAGCCAAAGCAAGAAAGCAAAAATGGATCCTGTTCTTTTCCTGGGTATATCATATTATAGGCCACTCATCCATAGCTAAAATAAAGCTAAGTCCTGAAGCTAACAGTCTATTAACTAAATTTTATCTATACTGTGAAAATAGCATTAGGGATAAAACTAGTATTGATTAATATTTTTATATTAATCTTTAAATTCCTTAGAATCCTCTGAATTCTATGAATTTTTTCCTGCTGAAACGTGGATCACCATGTACATGACATCGTTGGATAAAGTGTTTTTACCAAACGCAAATATATTGTTAGTGGTAGAAACATAGCTTAATCCTTCTAATTCAATATTTCTCTCTGGCCCACACTTGTTAAATGCTTATTTTTGTGGAGAGGAGAAATTATATCGGTCATGCTGAGGTTATTTCTAATCCTGCTGAGTACTCCTCAGAGTGATCTCAGCGTGTGACTGGACCCCCACTAGTGAGAGAGTGAATTGTCTCTGGCTTAGCCCTGCCACTCATGGAACATTTTATTGACATCATAATAGTTCTTGCAAGATCTCTCGAGGCTGTTCCATTTAATCGGACTGGTTGGGAAATAACACATACCTACACTTGCCATCTAATTGGCTTTATGCTTTTTCAAACCTGATAGGTCAGTAGAAAGATGTGTTTTCTGTATGAGGAACGGCTGCTGAGGGTACAGGTCTTACCGACGTTATAAAAATCAATAGAATTTGGTGAAGTCTGTGTACATTCATCAGCATCAGAGCATTTTACTGAATTGCATTATTTATTTTTTTTTTATTTTTTTTTAAAGATTTTATTTATTTATTTGACAGAGATCACAAGTAGGCAGAGAGGCAGGCAGAGAGAGAGAGAGAGAGAGAGAGGAGGAAGCAGGCTCCCCGCTGAGCAGAGAGCCCGATGCGGGACTCGATCCCAGGACCCTGAGATCATGACCTGAGCCGAAGGCAGCGGCTTAACCCACTGAGCCACCCAGGCGCCCCCTGAATTGCATTATTTAAAAAAGTTTAGTTGGAACGGAGTTAAAAAGTTTTGGGTTTGAAAAATAAAATCTTGAAAATATGGAAAGCTTTATATATTCTCCATAGCTTTTTCCCCCTTATCATTGATAACAACTTCTATAAAATAAAAAGTTTCTAAGAAAATAGAGATTGAAAAATGCCAAATCAAAAATATTGCCTCCTGGATGTTACCCTAGTGTTTTCTATTTGATAGTCTGAATACAGTGTATATCTCTTTGTAGCATTAGTAGGCTACGTGGTTTGGAAATTAAAAATCCACACTAAATAATCAATTATGGTCAGTTGTCAGAATATTGGAATGATCTCCTAAGAATTTGATGAAGTAGCCTAACTTTGAATAGTATGTCAGAGTAGTGAAATACATGAAATTAAAAATAAAGCCATCTCATTTGCTCTGAAAAAAAGTAGGTGGTAACACTTTTACATATTCGTTGATGATGATATGCTCACCTTTCAGTTATATAACCACGCTTTAATACAATTGCTGACATAGGGTGCATTCCCACTAAATATTGGATATATGAATATAATCAGACAATTTATATATCTATCTTTAGAATGAGAGAACTCTTACACACAGTAAAAGAAAATTCAACATGGAAATATATTTAATGGCTAATAAATCCATACCTAAAGGAATATTTTGTTAATAAAATATAGATGAAGTACTTGAAAAAACTAGACTGTAGTTTTAGGGGAAATGACACCTATAATATACTTTTATTATAATTATCTACATATTTGTTTTTATTTTACCACTTTATTTCTTGCCTAACTCTCAGATTTGGTCAAAACTCATTTTTTATATCCTATAGCATGTTAACTTTTAAGACAAATTAATATGCACATACTTGAAAATGATCATTTGATAAATAAAATAAAACTGAATGTTACTGATCTCATCAATAGTATCGTCAAAATTATAGCTAAATAATAACTAAATGAAAAAGTGTCATGAAATTAATGAAAATAATAAAATGGAAATAAAATAGATGCTATATTAATATTAATTTTAGTTTTAATACATATATGAGATTTTAAGTGAGGCTGTATATCTTTGAGATTTGCAGGAATGTAAATCTCAGAGCTTTTTCTTTCCTTACTTGCCTGGCATCTTCAAAGGGTATATGATATAAGAAGGACAAGGATAAAAGAAGAGTAGTTTTTGAAATCAACATTGAAATTCCTAGGTACATAATAACTTTTCTCATGTACCAAAGACAACATCTTTTGCTAAGAGATACCTTACTGAAAGTATAATGAAACTCCCTGAAGATATTTTTTTTCGCTTGCTTTGCATAGCTTCTGAGAAATATATCTAATATATAAAATAAAATCAAAATTCACTAGAGTTCTCTATTAGGATGGTGCATATTGCCATATTACTTAAAGATTTTCCATTTTGGAGAAAAAGAAGTTATTTAAATTTTGAGGCAGCTGAGAATCTCTTCATATATAATTGATTTCAAAACATTTGACTCCCACATTTGAATACCTGATATGTGCACTGCAGTATTTATAGAGCTGGAGAGATTAAGGGAGATGGCCCAATTTCACAAATATTTATTTAGCACTTTATGCAAGCTACTGTGATCCATATTTCTTCCTCATATAACATTTTAGGAATGGATTTCAGCTTATTATTTTACTAGGTATTTGGCTAGACTCCCAAACTGATTGGAAACACATCAGAAACTAAATACATCTAAAGAGAAATTGAAGACAGCTAAAAGTTCTCTTTTTTTTTTTTAATTTTTTATTTTTGATAAACATATATTTTTATCCCCAGGGGTACAGGTCTGTGAATCAACAGGTTTACACAAGTTCTCTTTGATGTAAGTAGAACCTCAATGATATAAAATATGAAATCACAAATTCTGGAAATGCAACTATTGAGATAAAGAAGTTTAGAAAAACAACAAGGCAGTAGTGTGGAAATCAACATAAACTAACAATCATTTTAAGCCAGTTGTCCTTTAATTATACTCTTCTTATTCCAAGTTTGTGTATTTAAGTCAAATGTCCTTCCAATGTTGAACAATTCTCCAAAGGAAAGAAAATGGCTTGGCTGTCCCATTGATCCATTTGCTTACTCCAATTCTCATGATAATATACCTAGTTGACTTTCTTCTTTCGATCAGCTTAATGTAAATTTGTGTAGGACATAGATTTCAAAATGCCAACTCATCCCTAAACTCATTGTTGAGGTTTTCAAACCTACTGTACTCATAGGACAAAATCTAGAATACATAATATTAATTCGAAGGCATTTGTTAATTATTATTTCACCCTTTCTCCAACCACACTTTTTCACCCATCTGCAATGGATAGATGTCCCCAAAGCAGGTAATAGCTGGAATGGGTAAAACGCAGCAGCTCTTCATTTTATTCTTAAATAATAAAGCGATTGGCCTTAAGTTTCATAGAAACTTAATTTTCTAATTTCATAGAAAATGTATCTATTTTGGATTCATATTGTTTCTTTCTTAAAATAGGATTCTTTCCCATTAATTGTGGAGGATATTTAATCAGGTAGAAATAATGTTGGTTCATGCTTTACCTCCTAACAGACCTAGAGATATAATTTGAAAGGAAAACAAAACATGCAGAGGAAAACCCTTGACCATGATTGGTACATTTAAATAATGTTGTGACCTGACACTAAGAGACACTTTTACAAGTATTTTTGTCTCACAGTGTGAATTAATCACTAATTGCCTTTGTGTGATGAGTTGAAATTGGTCCTTTCTTCCTTATCACTGCCTAAGACATCTCACCTCCCACTTCTTAAAGAGGGTCGGGGCCTGGGCCTCTCCTTGAATCCTAAATGAGATTTGTCAGTCAAGCGTAGCAAAATCTAATCTCATCCAAAGAAAAAGAAGAAAACGGACCAGAAAATGATCTGATTTTCCGATTTCATGGCCAAGGTTACCCTGGGAAGTGATGAAAGTGGCATTTAAAGCCCGTAACTAAGGTGGTATGCCAAACTTCGCAGTAATAAAGGATAAACCGTGTGGAAAGATATCGCTTTAACAATTTTACAGTTGCTAAGTGTGAAAATTGTAATGTGGTCAAGCCCCAGGAATCCATGGCAGTCGGTTCAAAGAACTGGAACAATGCTCAACTAGAAAACATTCTCTGCTCCTGTAACTTAAATACTGATGAAGTCAGCATCTGCTGTTCTGACATCAGGCCACAGGGCCCAACAGCTTCATTAGTGAGGTTGGTGTCGTTTTCTCTCCCTGCTCTGTGAACACACTCTCACTGAGGAGACAGGTAGAAATGTACTGAGACCTGAAGCGTGGCTCAGCCTATTTAAGGTGAATATCATTCACTGCAAATTCCACCAGTTTGCAGGAGGAGAAGAAAATTGCCAAAACGTAGGTGCCATGTACAGACTTGATAGTTTACAACATTTTTAACATATAATTAATTAACCTCTACCTTCTGATGGTCAGAATAATTGTACTAAGTGCATGGGAATAGCTAAGTTTTTAGGACTCTGAAATTAAAAAATCAACATTACTTGTTATAAGTATATAAACATGATTAATAGTATGACCAATATGAGTAAAAATGAGTCTTTCTTTCAAAAAAAAAAAACAAACTTAGAAAATTTTGTACCACCAACTCTTTCTCAAACTGAATGCCATTGCTCTTTTATTTTGATTGGTTTTATATTTCTAAATCAAATTATTGTTGAATAATTATTAACTTAAATTTTGCCATACATTTACATTTTTGCTATGTTATCATCATTCCTGTATCTGAGGTCTTCCATCGATAATCATATTCTTGTTGCCAGAATAGTACCTTTTAGAATTCCTTAAGTGTGGGTTTACTGGTAATAAATATTATCAATTTGTTTATCTGAAAGCCACCTTGAATACTGAGAATGTTTTTGCGGATTATAGAATTCTAGATTGCTGGAATTATCTTCCAAGACTTAATGATATCATTCCATTACCTTCTCATTTCCATGATTTCTATTGAAAAGATAACTGTTGGTGTACTTTTTCTCATTTGATTGTAATCTGACATTTTTCTCTGATATTCAGATTTATTTTTGTCTTGATTTTACTGGATACAAACATATATATATATTTATATACTATTTATATAGATATATCAATATTTTTGTCTTGATTTTACTGGATATATATATATATATATATATATATATATATATAAAGATATCTCTTAATAAAATATATATCAATATATATCTTGACTTTACCGGAGATAGATAGATATATATAGCAAGATATCTCTTAGCAAAATCTTTATCTATATCTGTATCTATATATATATATATAAATAACTTTGAAAGATCTGCTCTTTTTACTTGACTTAGAAGCTAAAACAGTTATCTTGCCACAGATTCATGCACTTTGACAGAAGACAGGATGCTCCTAGGGTAGGGACAAAGGACTCTGCTATTCACAACATTACCACTAGTGAAACTATTATGCCATTTTCCTGAGCCTCATCCCAGATAGAGATGCCAGGGGCCACGTGACATCTGCACTCAGTGGGTTGCATTTCAAGCAAGAGACCTCAAGTTGATGGAACGTGAGAGTTCATAGCTTTACCTGTGTTTACTGGAGCGTGCAGAAACCTCTCTTTGCTCCAGACTGAGACACTAACTTTATAATCTAAGGCGGTTTGCTATATAAGCATCGGTGTAAAATTCTAGAACAAAGCCAATTAGTGCTTCTGCTTGTAAGACCTGCAGAAACATGAAACATAGACAATTTCCCTTAATGTATTACTTCAAATTTTCTTGCTTGGAATAAATAGAGTTTCTTGAATTTGTGGTTTCACATCTTTTATTATGTTTGGAATTTCTTAGTCATTACTTTATTAAACATTACTTTTGTCTCATTTTATCTTTCCTCCTTTTTTTCTGACTCCAACTAGAGGTAGGTCAGTATTTCTTAGTATTATCTTTTTTTTTTTTTAAGATTTTATTTATTTATCAGAGAGAGAGGGGGAGAGAGCGAGCACAGGCAGACAGAATGGCAGGCAGAGGCAGAGGGAGAAGCAGGCTCCCTGCTGAGCAAGGAGCACCGATGTGGGACTCGATCCCAGGACGCTGGGATCATGACCTGAGCTGAAGACAGCTGTTTAACCAACTGAGCCACCCAGGTGTCCCTTCTTAGTATTGTCTTTATCTCATACTTTTTCTTCTGTATTTTTCATTCTTCTCTTTTTATATATCAATCTGGAATATTTTTCCTCTTATGTTTTAGTCCACTGACTTTTCTTATACTTTGTCTGATTTGCTAATTTGTCTTATACTTTGTCAAATTTGCCATGTCTAATCACTGAATTCCTAATTTTGTTATACATTCTTATTTTTTTGTGTTATACTTTGTCTAATTTAATATGTCTAATCACTGAATTCCTAATTTTGTTATACATTCTTATTTTTCAATGGATTTTCTTAATTTCAAAACATGTTGTTCTTATATTTTTCTCGTTGGACATATCTTGTCTTATATAGCTATTTAGAATAGTTTTATTTATAGTTATTCAGTATCCATGCCTGCTAATATCAATACTGTAGTCCTCACAAGTCAGTTGATATTTCTTCTTGTTTTGGACTGGGTGGCTTTTATTCACGCTGCCCTGCTTTGCAGTCCTGGTTATTTTTAATTATGTATTGTATATTTTATTGGAAAACCCGTGTGATTATTTAACTTGAAAGGTGATAATACTTTCCTCTATAGAGAATGTTCTCGTTTGACCCAGGATTTGTGGTCTTCTGAGATCATCTCCATCTGTTTTCAAGAATTCAGATAATCTGAAGCTGAGCAGAATTCTTTTTTGAACTTATTTTATTTAAATTCAATTAGCTAACACATATTGCATCATTAATTTCAGATGTAGAGTTTGGTAATTCATCAGCTGCATATAACACCCAGGGCTCATCATACCATGTGACCTGCTTAAGGTCCATCACCCAGTTATCCGATTGCCCACCACCTCCCTTCCAGCTGCTCTCAGTGTGTTTCCTATAGTTAAGAGTCTCTTATGGTTTGTCTCCCTCTCTGATTTCATCTTATTTTATTTTGAAGCTGAGAAAAATTCCATATGAAATTACCTGTGGCTTACCTGGTGTGTAGCCCTTTGAAGTCACTTTCCACTGCAACAGTATTTCCTTGGGATCCCACAGCACCTGCCTTTGAGTGGCCCTAAATTCAAATTTCTTTCCCTAAACCTCTGTGGCTTTCAAAAGAGCTGCTTAACCTCAGTTTGGGAGTCAAAAATAATGTTAGCAAAAGTGTCCCTGAACAGCAAAGAGATATTTTTCAAGAGATTTTGTCCTGCCTTTTTTTTTTTTTTTCCCTTGAGGGGGGGAAATAGCTTGAATTACCTATTTTATCATAATAATAATAAAAAAAAAAAAGAATCCCAAGAGAATTTTTTAAATGTTTCTCTCCTCATTTAATAGAACAGTAGTAAAAAAAAAAAAAAAAAAAAAAAAAAAAACTAATGGATTATGAACTACTTTAGACCACGGAATATGTCTAAGAGAGCCTCGTCGGTGTATATTGGCTGACCTTTTTAAAACAGCTTCCCTGTCTCATCTGCTCTTCTTTATTGCCTACTTTCTTTTGTTCTCATCCCCAAAGTAATAGCAATAAAGTCACTCTTGTTCTTTCTTTTTTTCCCCCACTTGCCTTTGAATCTTCATTATTTTGTCCAATTGATGTATAGGTAACTGCAGGTAGCAGAGAAGTCCCAGGGTGGGAAAAGTCAAATTTACGCCAGCATGCCTCCGTCATAGCCATCTGCTCACTCCCGTGTTTATCAGACACTCTTCTCCCCCATTCCACACAGACACCTACACAGACCTCTTCCTCTCCCTTCTCTGCATTGATTCATCACACCAGGCGTTGGGGAGCATCTGTTATTACAATTTTCATGGCGGTGAATGCTATATTTAAGGTTGCAGTGACATTTCCATTACAGACCTGTTGCTTCCAGTCATATGGGAACTTATGAATAATTATTCTGTTGGGGAAGAGGTTGAAATTTTCAATAAATATATTATGCATACAGGGTATTTAGGAGGTTGGGTAAAATTACTTTAAATTAGTAAAATATTTTAGAAAGCGTGACCTCCTAAAAATAACATTAATGATAGGTAGAAACTCAGTGGTTATTTATAATCATGCTAACTCTTTTTTTTTTTTTTTGGTAGCATTTGACTTCAGGGATCTTGACGTTCAAGCATGTTGTAACTTGTGCATAGTATGCTCATAAGGTTAAGAAAGCCTATGATTTTCAGGTGTCTTTAATGTCACTCAGTGAAAATTTCAGTTGCTAAGTGAACAAACTTAAAAAACCTGGCATCATACATCACTTTTGAGAATCAGTGGACAGTTGCAAAGATACCTGCAAGTGTGTCTCATTCAGGAGGTAATGAACTAGAGAGCAAACTGTTGAAAAACAAACAAGAACCATTTGAAAAATAGATTGCTTAGTTAAATCTAGAAAAAAATAGGCATATATGCAAATGTACAGTGAACTATATCACCAAGCACATTGCACATTTAACCACAACTTCCAATTTCTTAAGGTAGCTTTTCTTGATACCTTTGATTATGTCCAGAATATAAACAAGTATTAATGATAGGATGCATAAGTGTCCAGTACCTGCAACTTGATCAATTTATTAAATTTTTAAGTGTCTGTATCATTATGATATATGGCCATCAGAAGCAAGCATCCTAGCACTCCCATACCCTAACTGCTTCTCCATGTACTCATAAAATAAAAATTAAAAATAATAAAATAATTTAAAATGTTTACTAAATTGTGCTTCTTTGGAACAAGAGCCATTAAATGCAGAGTAAAATCCCACTTAGAGCTCTCTTATTTATACATCTTCTATTTCTATTTTCAAGCTACAAGTCAGAGTTGAATACTTGTGATAGAAACCTTCTAGCTCATGAAGCTGTAAATATTTACTCTCTGGTCCTCACAGACCCCTGCTTTAGGGTACTACTGAGTATGGTGAATGTGACCTTTGACTATGTTCGTCTTGTTCTACAGCTGACTCCTGCAGGAGATGTGTCAGGTTGTCATTCATGGTCTACTGTCATTGGACCACTGATCTGTTATTGCCAACAGGTTTTATTTCAGACCATGTGCACTGATCTTATTAGACAAAATAGTTGGCCCCATGTGCAAGCTTCTGTTGAATCTAAAGAGTGATGGCTTTTTGTGTTGCACTTCTCTTTTATCATATAGAAAAATCATCCATTGTTCAAAAACATTTTTGTCTTTCTATTTGCACCTTGCTTTCTATGGATACTCATTGAGTCTGAGCTCTGGTATTCCATGTTTTCTGGTTTCTCTGTTATTCATATCCTATTATGTTAGATTTTTCTACTAGTAGGTAGAGTCTATAAATTTTTTCTCTCTTCTGGACCTCTAGGTCTAAGAAATGACTGATAAGAATTTTCTTTATTTTTTATAAATACTGCTCAATATTTAGCATCACATTATGATTTCATCTTTCTGCTTTGAGATGCATTGGTCAAGACTAAGGATCTTTGTAGTGATCTGATGGGGAATGATGGGAAACTTACTTTGGAAAATGGAGAGCCCATCCTTTGTGGGATTACCAGATCCAGGGGGACCGCCTTTAATAAGTGATCCCATTTGACGTCTTATCAGGCCATACAAGCAGGGAGAAGAAAAATGTGACCAAGTTAACAGAGAGCAGATAGCAAGGACACAACAAAGAGGTCACAGATGCCTGATTCTTTGACATCCTCTTACTTTCAGTGAGCAGTACTAACATTTCTAGGGCATAAAAAAATAAGCGTGGGTAAATTTTTGCTGTTTCATGGCAAGTGTATTCATAAGAGTAGCAGCTGCCTACTTTTGTGGCCACAAAATAGTTTTTCCATCATGATTGAATTTTATATCCTGTCTGTTTAAACACGGTTTAGAGAAAGAATACACATTGGAAACTTAGAAAAAAAAAAACAAAATCCTAAATACCATTGTTTTTCTTAAAAGTAGAAAATTCTAAAGAGAAGAAGAGAAGAAGGAAGGAGAGAGAGAAGGGGAGAAGGGAGAGGACAAAGCAGGGGGAGGAAACGGGGGGGGGAGGGAGAAGGAGACAGAAGGAGGGGGGAGGCGGGGGGGGGATGGATGGGGGTCGGAGAGAGAGTGAGAGAGAGAGGCTTAAAATGGTGCTATCGTGTCTCCATCTCAAGTCATCTTCAAGGCCTTCTCTTTGTGGAAAAGTGTTTCCTCCCATTCAACAGAAGTCAGGAATCAGATCTAAAGCTGTAATGTGTCCAGTGAGTAACACTTGAAAAGGACTTTTCATAAAAAAAAAAGTGACCACTATGTCATTCTAGCATGGGCATAGGGGTGGGAGGATTGCAGACTGTGAACTATTACAGAAAGTAAAAGGAAAAAAAAAAGGCATCCAAGAAGCAAAACTGCATTAGGAACACTTGGTTTTCTGTCTTGCAATGTGGCAACAGAAGAGCCTAGGTGAAACCACGTAGATGTTAAATAAATCTGAAGTTTTTGAATTATTGTGTGATTAGTGGTGTAAGAGGAGCCTGCTCTCCTAGATTCATGTTTCCAGGAATCTTTTGAAATGTTGCTCTTTGTAGTACATTTAAAAAAATGTACCTGTTGCTCTGCTTTTTTACTTTTACTATAGTTTTTTAGACTGTCAACATATAAATTGTTTTTTAACACTGAAAAAAAAAAACATCCTCTGGGCACCAAACTCAGGGAAAAATAAACAGTTCAGAGAGGGCAAAAATGATTGCTTATTGAACAATAGAATTGCCAGTGACAAAGTTAGACTGATGTCAGATCAGTCCCATTGTTCACATAAAGTGTGCAATACAAGAGACAACTTGGTTCTTTGGAAAAAAAAATAAATAAACTTTTCATGCTCATATTTCTTTGATTTGGAAAAATATTCTTTTGGATATAAGGATATATTCTTTGTTTTATGTAGTTGTACCCCCACGCCCAAAAGATGCCTGAAACCATGGATAGTACTGAGCCATATATATATATATATATATATATATATATATATATATATATATAATGTTTTTCCTATACATACATATTTATGATAAAGTTTAACTTACACATGAAGTACAGTAAGAGAATAACAGCCATAACAAGTAATAAAATAGAACAGTTGTAACAATCTGTAATAAAGGTTGTGTGATGTAGGTTCTCTTTTTCTTTCAAAATATCTTATTGTAGTACAGTCACACCGCTTCTTTGTGATGATGTGACAAAATGCCTACATGATGAGATGAAGTGAGGTGAATGATGTAGGCATTGTGACTTAGTGTCAGACTGCTGTTGACCTTCTGAGCATATGTCAGAGGAAAGATCTCTGCGTCCAGACTATGACTGACCACAGTAGCTGAAAGCCTGGAAGGTGGAACCATGGATAAGGAGGACAGTGAAATACCGTATGGACACATTTCTTATTGGTACTCACCTGTTTATGACAGTCGTGCTAAGTGTCTATGAATTCCAACATTTGTTGCAGTGTGATTAATTTCTTGCAGGATGTTTATTTCATCAGTATCTTCTTCCTAGCATTGGAATATCCTTGTAGAAAGATCACATTACATAAGGCCATTTTTGTACATTTTAAATGCAAAGAATGATCTCAGAACAGCATAGTCTTTCAAAAGCATTTGTTGGGAAACTATGTAGTAGGTGTGTGCAAATTTTATTATAAAATAAGGTTTGATGATTTTTGCTTGCTATTTAGCTTATTGTATAATTATAAAAGAAAAAAGTCGTATCATCATTAATATAATTCACAATAACAACAATAAAAATGACAAAGAGTGAAACTTTAGCAGAAGTATTCAGGTGTTAAAGACAATAGGATTTCAAGAAACTTCCTTTAAAAAGTTGAAAAGGCTCATTTAAAACCTCATTATTTCCTCAAATACTCTTTTTTTCTGATATCAGTTCAGTGAGATTGTTACTTCTCTACTGATCACATCACAGCTGTTTTCAGCCTCTTAGAACAGTTACCATAACATCCCTTTCCCTTCATCTGTTTGCAGTATAATGTTAACAAACGATTGAACATGATTATGGAAGCAAATGGAATTATGACTGTATTTCTACTTCACATCTGCTTAAAAACAATTAAAGAAGAATCATTTTTGTTATAGTTAGAGCTCATTTGTATCTTCCTTATGCTGACACATAAAAGGCTATCTTCACTTCCTTAATCATACTTGAACAAGGGTTTTGCTTGATGTTTTGTCTTCTTTTCCTCCTCCTCCTCTTCCCCAAACTCATCTACTCCTCCTTCTTTTTTTTTTTTTCTGTTTGTATTTTAATAATTTTAAGAACCTTCTAGCATGACATCTTTGACTCATTCTTGGATAGAATAATGATGAGAAGGAACTATTTAATATCATCATTAATACCTATATCATAACTAATACCTGTAAGAAAGGAGAATACATTTTCATCTTTCCCTAGATCCATGGATCTTTAATTAAGCTCTGATCATCTAGTAGGAGTGATAAGAAATGCTCTATGGTGAGGCCATTTGTACACTTTATGCCATTTGTTCAATAGCACAAGCTAGATTATTCTTGATTATTCTTGCTACATGCTTCTATAACCTTATGGTTGTCCTTAATAAAACTGTTTGTCATTAATGGACTTAATTAAACTTTTTGAAATTACTGTCTGTTTAGCCTATGTCACCTTTTGGGATAAATTATCTCTACAAAGTCCAAGTTTGTTTAAAAGCAAGTTATCCAGAAGCATGATTTGCCTCTCAGTTTTTCTGTTTCGTGGTCGAAAGGAACAGAATGCCTTTAGCTTGTTGGAGGGAAATGGGATTTAAGATGTGGATTTCAAGCACTAGAATTCAAACAAAAATGGAGGAACCTAGTCTTAGGGAGAGTGGGAGACAAGGAACCTCACCCACAGGTGCTTAGGAAACTTCACTTTTCTCTCTGCTGGTCACAGTAATTACTCACATGTTTTGAGCACCTACTAGCTGACAGGCTACACACTCTATTCTACTTTGCATTACTTTGTAAATGTTAACGACTTCTGGGAGTAAGCTATTCTTGTCCTCATTTAGAACTACAGAATTTGAAACAAGGAGATATTAATTTTTTTCAAGTTTCCAAAGCTGGTAATTGGGACACCTGGGTTCTAATCCAATCCATTTGTTTAGACCCAGAACCTCTCTCTCCCCCAACTACATTATTTTTCCCCTCTACCTCCAGTTGGTTTACTTTTAAATACTTATATTAAATTACTTCCATTTAGCTTCTGTATTAGATAGGGTGCAGGCTCCCCTCAAAACAAAGAAACATAAAACATGTCAAGCAAGAGAGAAAATTGCTTTTCTCTCCATTAGCAGTTACGTGTGGGTAGGCAGACCACGCTTCATGAGATCACGAAGGGATGCTGGCTGGCGGAATGTCTCTACAGTCCTCAACCTGGAATGCTATTCCTCACCATTTTTTTCAGTTAGAAACAAGGAAACAAGAGAAGCCCAGAGCAGTGCCTTCAGCTTTATGGAGATATCTAGGAAGTTATAAGTCATTTCTCTCATGTCCAATCTGCCTGAATATAGACATATGATCGCATCTATCTTAAAGTCATGGTGAGAAATGTTGTCACCAGCTGGCTACCTGTATACCCAGGAAGTCTTATAATCAAAAATAGAGATAAATAAAGACATAATAGTAATAGTAACCATTCATGGTCAGGTTTGTCTCTGCTTTTGACTCCAACTATAAATCTGTTTTCTTTTCTTTGCCTTTTCTTATTCCCATACAGATTCTCAATAGCATATCTACAGACTAACCATTGGATTAGCTTCTCATATCAAGTAACTATTCCTAGATGCTATGGTAGTAGGCTAGGGGACAAGGCAGAAGTCTGTTGGAATCAGTCATCATTAATATTTTCATATCCAGGAACACGGATTAGATTGAGAAGGGGATAGAGGATGAGGAGATTGCTTATTAAATATGGATCTGTAATCAAATTTGATTGTTAACGTAATCAATTGTTTGCTAATGAGAAACTCTCTACTAGTTGAAGTGGAAGTGACTCAGACCACAGTGGTAATTTTAATTAGAACCCGAACTTGTTCAATGAAGTTGGTGCAACCAGAACCACTTTTATTGGTTTATATTTCAGTTTTCCATTTTTTTTTTGTAACATTAGAATGTTGCACTAAAGTTTTTAAACTTTTGAAATATAAAATGATGTTACCTGGCAACTAGGATATATATATATATATATATATATATATATATATATACACACACACATATATGTATATATATATATACACACACATATACACACACACACACACACCCATTTTTTTTGTAACATTAGAATGTTGCACTAAAGTTTTTAAACTTTTGAAATATAAAATGATGTTACCTGGCAACTAGGATATATATATATATATATATATATATATATATATATACACACACACA